>NC_085018.1:26608824-26766449 GCF_963692335.1 Osmerus eperlanus
GAGGGGTTTGTCCATGGCTCTCTGAACCTGCTCAGTCCCTGATCTGCCAGCCTGCCGGAGATAGCAACACACAATGTGACTCATACCAAGTATTGATTCAAACTTGGCCAGCTTCACAGTCAATGTGTGTGATAGAAATACTGAGAATAATAATAAGAGAATAATAAGAGTTAGCAACACTGGACGCTGTGTGAATGTGTGTGTGTCCATGTGTGTGTACAGAAAGAAAGAGAGAGAAAAAAATAAAAATATATTTATATATTTTTATTTATATATTTATATATTATATATATAAATAGGGAGATAGAGGGAGGTGGAGAGAATTAGGAGAGGGCAAGAGACATATAGAGGGAGAGACAGAAGGAGAAAGAGAGAGGCATTAAGGGCCAGGGTGTGGTTAGGAGGGACCTACCTCAGACAGTGCTCCTGTGTGGGTGGTAGGTAGGTAGTGTAACAGGGAAGGTTCTACTCTGTCAGAGATGCCAGGAGTCCTTCCATCTTGTTTCCTGAACAACAGAAGAGGAGAGAGCAGTGAGAGGATGTCCAGACACACAACACAACACAAGTACCACAACATCTCCCTCCCTTCCTCTCTCCCGACAGAATCTTATTAGCAGCCCGGCCAAGCTGTGTGACTGAGTCACGACAAGTTAGTGCACACATCATCTCAGCAGGAAGGAAGTAGCCTCTCTGCCTCCTAGCTGCCTGCTGCCCCTCTGCCTCCTAGCTGCCTGCTGCCTCTCTGCCTCCTACCAGCCTGCTGCCTCCAACCATCCTGCTGCCTCTCTGCCTCCTACCAGCTTGCTGCCTCTCTGCCTCCTACCAGCCTGCTGCCTCTCTGCCTCCTACCAACCTGCTGCCTCTCTGCCTCCTACCATCCTGCTGCCTCCTACCAGCCTGCTGCCTCTCTGCCTCCTACCAGCCTGCTGCCTCTCTGCCTCCTACCAGCCTGCTGCCTCTCTGCCTCCTACCAACCTGCTGCCTCTCTGCCTCCTACCAGCCTGCTGCCTCTCTGCCTCCTACCAGCCTGCTGCCTCTCTGCCTCCAACCATCCTGCTGCCTCCAACCAACCTGCTGCCTCTCTGCCTCCTACCAGCCTGCTGTCTCTCTGCCTCCTAGCTGCCTGCTGCCTCTCTGCCTCCTACCAGCCTGCTGCCTCCAACCATCCTGCTGCCTCTCTGCCTCCTACCAGCCTGCTGCCTCTCTGCCTCCTACCAGCCTGCTGCCTCTCTGCCTCCTACCAACCTGCTGCCTCTCTGCCTCCTACCAGCCTGCTGCCTCTCTGCCTCCTACCAGCCTGCTGCCTCTCTGCCTCCTACCATCCTGCTGCCTCTCTGCCTCCTACCAGCCTGCTGCCTCTCTGCCTCCTACCAACCTGCTGCCTCTCTGCCTCCTACCAACCTGCTGCCTCTCTGCCTCCTACCAGCCTGCTGCCTCTCTGTCTCCTACCAACCTGCTGCCTCTCTGCCTCCAACCAACCTGCTGCCTCTCTGCCTCCTACCAGCCTGCTGCCTCTCTGCCTCCTACCAGCCTGCTGCCTCTCTGCCTCCTACCAACCTGCTGCCTCTCTGCCTCCTACCAGCCTGCTGCCTCTCTGCCTCCTACCATCCTGCTGCCTCCAACCAGCCTCCTACCATCCTGCTGCCTCCAACCATCCTGCTGCCTCTCTGCCTCCTACCAACCTGCTGCCTCTCTGCCTCCTACCATCCTGCTGCCTCCAACCATCCTGCTGCCTCTCTGCCTCCTACCATCCTGCTGCCTCCAACCATCCTGCTGCCTCTCTGCCTCCTACCATCCTGCTGCCTCCAACCAGCCTGCTGCTTCTCTGCCTCCTACCAACCTGCTGCCTCTCTGCCTCCTACCATCCTGCTGCCTCCTACCAGCCTGCTGCTTCTCTGCCTCCAACCATCCTGCTGCCTCTCTGCCTCCTACGAGCCTGCTGCTTCTCTGCCTCCTACCAACCTGCTGCCTCTCTGCCTCCTACCATCCTGCTGCCTCTCTGCCTCCTACCAGCCTGCTGCTTCTCTGCCTCCTACCAACCTGCTGCCTCTCTGCCTCCTACCATCCTGATGCCTCCAACCATCCTGCTGCCTCTCTGCCTCCTACCATCCTGCTGCCTCTCTGCCTCCTACCAGCCTGCTGCCTCCTACCAGCCTGCTGCTTCTCTGCCTCCAACCATCCTGCTGCCTCTCTGCCTCCTACCATCCTGCTGCCTCTCTGCCTCCTACCAGAGGCAGACAAGTCTCAATAGATACTCCAGACCCATACTGATCAGTCTCACAGTTTGTCACCTCACTGCATGAGTCTCCAATCACAAAGTCAGAAAGAGACAGAGAGAGAGACAGAGAGAGAGGGACAAGAGGAAGGAGAGAGAAAGAGGGACAAGGGGAAGGGGAAGGAGAGAGAGTGAGAGAGGGACCAGGGACAGGAGAGAGAAGTGGGAGGAGAGGAGGGGAGGAGGAAAGGATAGGTGGAAGAGAAGAGAGGAGTGGAGGAGAGGTGGAAGAGAGGAGTGGAGGAGAGGTGGAAGAGAGGAGTGGAGGAAGAGGGGAGTGGAGGAGAGGAGTGGAGGAGAGGTGGAAGAGAGGAGTGGAGGAGAGGTGGAAGAGAGGTGGAAGAGAGGAGTGGAGGAGAGGTGGAAGAGAGGAGTGGAGGAGAGGTGGAAGAGAGGAGTGGAGGAGAGGTGGAAGAGAAGAGAGGAGTGGAGGAGAGGTGGAAGAGAGGAGTGGAGGAGTGGAGGAAGAGAGGAGTGGAGGAGAGGTGGAAGAGAGGAGTGGAGGAGAGGTGGAAGAGAGGAGTGGAGGAGAGGTGGAAGAGAGGAGTGGAGGAGAGGTGGAAGAGAAGAGAGGAGTGGAGGAGAGGTGGAAGACAGGAGTGGAGGAGAAGTGGAAGAGAGGAGTGGAGGAGAGGTGGAAGAGAGGAGTGGAGGAGTGGAGGAAGAGAGGAGTGGAGGAGAGGTGGAAGAGAGGAGTGGAGGAGAGGTGGAAGAGAGGAGTGGAGGAGAGGTGGAAGAGAGGAGTGGAGGAGTGGAGGAAGAGAGGAGTGGAGGAGAGGTGGAAGAGAGGAGTGGAGGAGAGGTGGAAGAGAGGAGTGGAGGAGAGTTGGAAGAGAGGAGTGGAGGAGAGGTGGAAGAGAAGAGAGGAGTGGAGGAGAGGTGGAAGAGAGGAGTGGAGGAGAGGTGGAAGAGAGGAGTGGAGGAGTGGAGGAAGAGAGGAGTGGAGGAGAGGTGGAAGAGAGGAGTGGAGGAGAGGTGGAAGAGAGGAGTGGAGGAGAGGTGGAAGAGAGGAGTGGAGGAGTGGAGGAAGAGAGGAGTGGAGGAGAGGTGGAAGAGAGGAGTGGAGGAGAGGTGGAAGAGAGGAGTGGAGGAGAGGTGGAAGAGAGGAGTGGAGGAGAGGTGGAAGAGAAGAGAGGAGTGGAGGAGAGGTGGAAGACAGGAGTGGAGGAGTGGAGGAAGAGAGGAGTGAAGGAGAGGTGGAAGAGAGGAGTGGAGGAGAGGTGTGTAGTTGCTACACAGTAACGTTTTGTAACATTTACTGTTACAGTAGCTAGTCGAGGTAGCCGACCCGTAAATAGCCTTCATGTTTAGACTGCAGCAGCACAGTAGTAGTAACAAATTTCCTATTTAAATGTTACAGTAAGAGGTCAATTATAAGTTCAAGTACAAGAGATCAATATCTGGAAAAATGTAACCAGGTAATTGAAAACTACACAGAGCTTGATATAAACGAGAAATCTCTGGTTTATCTGTTGAGACTTAATGACTGTGGATCTTGACAGGACTGACCACTGACACACATTGAACCTCATAGCGCTTACAAACACACACAAACACACACACACACACACAACAATCCTTCCCGGTGTTACTTCCACCCAACCCTGACCCCCAGAGGACACTTTTAGTTCTGCAGATCTGAACCCAGTTAAGATGTTGAGTATCTTCAGTCCTTAGCTCCCAGACTTGGGTCAACCCTACACAAACCCAGGCTGTACCTTCACACCCAACCTCCAACCCCACCCCCACCCCGGCCCCACCCCAGCCCCAACCCACCACACACAACCTCCAGCCCCACCCCAGCCCCAGCCCACCACACACAACCTCCAGCCCCACCCCAGCCCCAGCCCACCACCGGCCCAGCAGGCCCCCGCCCAGCAGCCCCCCGCCCAGCAGCCCCCCGCCCAGCAGCCGCCCGCCCAGCAGCCCCCCGCCCAGCAGCCCCCCGCCCAGCAGCCCCCCGCCCAGCCTTTCCCAGTCCAGAGAGAAGCTACATAGTGGGGTTCTGGATCACCACGTATTGCTTTGCAGCGTTTCCTTGACTAATGCTGTACTAAACACTGTTGATTTCCTCCCTGCTTCCCCGTGCAGTAAATCCGATTTTACAACAAACACTGCACTTCGTAATTAAGCGCTTAGCAAAGCATTTAATCTGGAAGGTCTGAATAGCACAGCGCTGGCAGGCTGGTCCACATGCTCCTCCAGACATGCTGACTCACACAGGAGGGACTCTCTTCAGAAGCATGCTCTTCTCCTCCTGGATGATCTGCTGCACGAACAACATGCTAATCAAATCTCTATTAGTGCATCGCTTTGGATAAAAGCACCTGCTAAATCGAGAAAATGTCACGTTAAGTTTGTGTGCACTAGTGAATCGTCGTTTTGGATAAAACCATCTGCTTAGTAAATACATGAGTTTGAATACATGAATACATGAGGACAGCAGTGTCCTGGAGTTTGGATACGAGGAGAGCCTTCATATGAGAGTCTTCGTAGAGCTGTGGACTTGACATAGAGGGAAGACCAGTCGTGTTCAGGAACTACAGCCCGCCCACTGGCTTCATGTACAGCAGAGTGACTCGTTTCTCTGTGTGATTGTTCCTCTCAGACAAAGGCACACGTCACCCTGCACGCTGCGTCAAACCACAGCCAATTTCTGAGAAACGCACTGGTGAACAACAAAGCCATCTAGCCAGCCAGCCATCCAGCCATCCCGCCAGCCATCCAACCATCCAGCCATCCCGCCATCCAGCCATCCATCCAGCCAGCCATCCATCCAGCCAGCCATCCAGCCACCCATCCAGCCAGCCAGCCAGCCAGCCATCCAGCCACCCATCCAGCCAGCCAGCCATCCAGCCAGCCAACCAGCCAGCCAGCCAGCCAGCCAGCCATCCAGCCATCCAGCCACCCATCCAGCCAGCCATCCAGCCATCCAGCCACCCATCCAGCCATCCAGCCAGCCAGCCAGCCAACCAGCCATCCAGCCAGCCAGCCAACCAGCCATCTAGCCAGCTATCCAGCCATCCCGCCATCCATCCAGCCAGCCAGCCATCCCGCCATCCATCCATCCAGCCAGCCATCCCGCCATCCCGCCAGCCATCCAGCCATCCATCCAGCCAGCCATCCCGCCATCCATCCAGCCAGCCAGCCAGCCATCCCGCCATCCATCCATCCATCCAGCCAGCCATCCCGCCATCCCGCCAGCCATCCAGCCATCCATCCATCCAGCCAGCCATCCAGCCATCCAAGAATAAGAGCCCAGGACATGAAAACGAAGACCTCTTAAGCATTACATTTACATTTATGCATTTATCAGACGCTTTTATTCAAAGCGACTTCCAAGAGAGAGCTTTACAAAAAGCATAGGTCACTGATCATAACAACGAGATAGCCCCAAACATTGCAAGCAGCCAAAACATGAAGCATACATTGTGGAAAACCAAATAAGTGCCAAAGGGAAGAACCATAAGCGTGAAATGACGTTCACCCATGCACACACACAAGCACACACTCTCTAGACTTACCATACACTTCTGGTCTTTGAGAAGGTCTTGTCAATCCTACAGAAAGAGAGAAAGAGGGGGGGAGAGAGTGTGAGTTATTAAACAGTGTTATTTAAAAAGGGTGTTTTCAATTCCCTCAGTGTGTTAGCAAGGCTGGGGCCCAGAGGGGGGGGGTGCTGGGGGGGTTGCTGGGGGCTGGCGGGGGGGGGGTGCTGGCGGGGGGGTGCTGGGGGGGGTGCTGGGGGCTAGCGGGGGGGGGGGGTCCTTTGGCATTCTCCCTGTAGTTAACTCTCCCCGCCTTAGCGACCCGCCTTGGCGACTAGCCCCAGACTCAATCAACACTTCCCACAGCCGATCAATCCAGCCCTAATCACCCATGATTCCCTCTTTCCTCCGCTAAGCCAATCAAACTAAATGTCATTGTCAGTCAATCAAAGCGGAACAGTCAGCCAGTCAGCACGACCATCTCACACAGAAACAGTCAGCACGACCATCTGACACAGAAACAGTCAGCCAGTCAGCACGACCATCTGACACAGAAACAGTCAGCACGACCATCTGACACAGAAACAGTCAGCACGACCATCTGACACAGAAACAGTCAGCCAGTCAGCACGACCATCTGACACAGAAACAGTCCACAGCTGTCTCTCTAGGACATGAGACTGGCTGACTGGTGTCCATACAAACACATCTGTTAAGAGTATACACATACAGTATACATGCAGGTTACCATGTCCCTGATTGAGCAGAAGGTGGATGTGATGAGAGACAGGTCAGGTGTACACCATCATGTATCTCAGTGTGTGTAAACAGGGTGATTCTGCTGTGTGGCCCCAGAGATATGGCCAACATCTCTTCCCTGCTCGCCTCAAGGATGACACACTGAAGGAACGACATCCCTCCCTCTCCTCCTCCCCTTCTGTCAAACGAAGAATTTCAACATGACAAATGACAAGCGACAGTCAGAAACACCTCACACTCTCACACACACACACACACACACACACACACACACACACACACACTCACTCACTCACACCCCTGCAGAACACAGCACACATTCTAATGGCAGACTTACTGTGGCCACCCCCCCAAACATGAATTAATGAACACTTCATCCTCCAGGTTTTATACTCTGCTCAGGGCGTCTGAGACGGTACATAGCACTTGTTTGGGGACATATGGAGATATTATCAGTGATTTGAGGTTAAAACCATGGGCGGGGACGACGACAGTGGAGGTGATGATGGGGCTGGGGTGCAGTCCAGAGTTTTAGCCACTAGGTGGCTCAGTGGAGCGCTGACTTGGCAGGAGCTACAAGTAGCGTCTCTCTCTCCCTCCCCCTCAGACCTCCCTCAGACCTCCCTCCCCCTCAGACCTCCCTCCCCTCAGACCTCCCTCCTCTCAGACCTCCCTCCCCTCAGACCTCCCTCAGACCTCCCTCCCCTCAGACCTCCCTCCCCTCAGACCTCCCTCCCCTCAGACCTCCCTCCTCTCAGACCTCCCTCCCCTCAGACCTCCCTCAGACCTCCCTCCCCTCAGACCTCCCTCAGACCTCCCTCCCCTCAGACCTCCCTCAGACCTCCCTCAGACCTCCCTCCCCTCAGACCTCCCTCAGACCTCCCTCCCCTCAGACCTCCCTCAGACCTCCCTCCCCTCAGACCTCCCTCAGACCTCCCTCAGACCTCCCTCCCCTCAGACCTCCCTCCCCTCAGACCTCCCTCAGACCTCCCTCCCCTCAGACCTCCCTCCCCTCAGACCTCCCTCCCCTCAGACCTCCCTCAGACCTCCCTCCTCTCAGACCTCCCTCCCCTCAGACCTCCCTCAGACCTCCCTCCCCTCAGACCTCCCTCCCCTCAGACCTCCCTCCCCTTAGACCTCACTAAGGGTGAGGTCTAAGGTACTGATCAGGTACTGATCAGGCTGTTTCCAGGCTGGATGGGAGGTTGCTGACTCAGGGCTGTGTGGACACTGTCAACAGTCAGACTCTCACAACATTAGAAACTGCAAGTGGCAGCTCGGATCTAAGATGGATTCGAGAGACCGCAGATAGAGTGCGGCTAGTTTGGTTTGTTAAACGTTTTAGATCAACACTTGCATTATTGTTTTTGTTGATTTTATGTAAAGCACTTTGTGCTGCAATTCTTGTATGAAAATTGCTATATAAATAAAGTCTTACTTACTTACTTACATTTACATTTAGTCATTTAGCAGACGCTCTTATCCAGAGCGACTTACAGTAAGTACAGGGACATTCCCCCCGAAGCAAGTAAGGTGAAGTGCCTTGCCCAAGGACACAACGTCAATTGACACGGCCGGGAATCGAACTGGCAACCTTCAGATTACTAGCCCGACTCCCTCACCGCTCAGCCATCTGACTCCCACTTACTTACAACATGTGAGTGTGTGTGGATGTGTGATGTATGTGAGTGTGTGTGGATGTGTGATGTATGTGAGTGTGTGTGAGTGTGTGATGTATGTGAGTGTGTGTGGATGTGACACACATTTTCCCCAATTTTTTGTTTACCAGTGTATCAAGGGTGCGATCTGATTGCTATGGGAACCCAAACAGACATGGCGGTAGAGGGGGGAGAGAGAGAATAGAGGAGGATTGAGGGAGGACAGTGGAAAGATAGACAGGTACTGGTTGAAGTTCTGTCACCTTAAAAAGTTTAAAAACACTAAGACTTTGAAATCATTTTGAAAATGACTTTTTAATTATAATTTTAGATTGTTTTTTTAGATGTATCATGTTTTTCCTAAGTGAATCACTGTAAACATCCGGAACACTCCAGAACACTCCGGAACACTCCGGAACACCCAGGAACACCCAGGAACACTCAGGAACACTCTCTGCTACGTCCTGCCAGCGTTGGTGCTGGCTGAATCTACTTCTGGACTTCTGGTTCTGGTAAACATTCGTCCTCAGAACAGAGTCTGAAATGTTTCAGCAAATTGAACGTTTGATAAATTTCATGCTATAATAGGAATGCAATTTCCACTTGGCTGTCTGCAACATTTTAAATCATTTCCCAGCGTTTTGTCAACTGCCCACATTAAGTGCAATTTCTAATAAGCTGTAATCAGAAATCAATAATGAAGCCATTTCCGCCAGGACAGAACCCATTTCCTTTTGTAGAAGTCTATTTCTATCAGCTTTAAAAACAAACATTCAGACAACAGGTGCTAATCTCCTTGTCGTATCATTTGATGTAATCACTGCAGATCACAAACACACCAAGCACATCCTCCACGTGTCCTCCTGTACCGCTCCAATACCACATCTCCCACAACTCATCCAACATTAAGAGGTGCATTTCCCAAGTGCTAAAATATAATACTGAAAGCATACTTACATATATAAAATAGTCAATAAGTATACAAAATCTGTATATTTTAAGACCCAGCTAGCTCCAGAACCAGCTAGCTCCAGAACCAGCTAGCTCAAGAACTCAGCCCCAGGGCCCAAAGGGGGACCAGGAGAAAAATAGCATAAGAATTAAATAAGCTTGTTTCCAGACAAGCTTATTTAAGAGTGGGGAAAGTGGTCAGTGGGAGGCTCAAATATCTATTAGTGTGTGTGTGTGTGTGTGCATGTACGATTGTGTGGATGTGTGTACCAGCTTGCCTGCCTACCTGTCTGTTTGTGTGTGAGTGTTTTTCTGTGTTCATCACAGAGCCAAGTTCTCCTGACAGCAGATTTCAGCACGTGATAAAACTGCAACAGTAAACACGGCTCCTTCTCAGCTGCACCTGCAGACAGGAGCTGGCCTCTGATCAGTCTTACACCAGCTCCTCACCACTCTGGTCAGGTCCACCATGTCTGAGTCTCATGGAACCAGGTGAGGAGCTGTGAGGTTCCTCCAGGCAGCAGACCACCAGTCACATGTGGCTCCCACCAGACCCCCTGCTGAGCCCCCCTGCTGAGCCCCCCTGCTGAGCCCCCCTGCTGAGCCCCCCTGCTGAGCCCCCCTGCTGAGCGCCCCTGCTGAGCCCCCCTGCTGAGCGCCCCTGCTGAGCCCCCCTGCTGATCCCCCCTGCTGAGCGCCCCTGCTGAGCCCCCCTGCTGAGCCCCCCTGCTGAGCCCCCCTGCTGAGCCCCCCTGCTGAGCGCCCCTGCTGAGCCCCCCTGCTGAGCCCCCCTGCTGAGCGCCCCTGCTGAGCCCCCCTGCTGAGCCCCCCTGCTGAGCGCCCCTGCTGAGCGCCCCTGCTGAGCCCCCCTGCTGAGCCCCCCTGCTGAGCCCCCCTGCTGAGCCCCCCTGCTGAGCCCCCCTGCTGAGCGCCCCTGCTGAGCCCCCCTGCTGAGCCCCCCTGCTGAGCCCCCCTGCTGAGCCCCCCTGCTGAGCGCCCCTGCTGAGCGCCCTGACCAGGAGACGAGGCTGGGAGTCTACCTGTCTGTCTGCCCGCTTGTCTGGCTGACTACCTGTCTGTCTGCCCGCTTGTCTGGCTGACTACCTGTCTGTCTGCCCGCTTGTCTGGCTGACTACCTGTCTCTCTGCCCGCTTGTCTGGCAGCTAAGCAGTCAGATGGGCACAGCCAGAACACAGCCCTGTTTATCAGATGCTGCAGCTGTGACCTGTTCTCTCTCTACATCTCAACAAGTCCTCCGTAGCTACGCTAACACACACACACACAGCTCCGAGGTTGTGTGAGTAAGAGATACTCTACACAGCTCCGAGGCTAACAGACTCCAGCACCTCCTCCGGACAACGCTCGCTCTTACCCTCCGTACGCTCCGAAGGTAAAACTCCTCTTCCTCTGGTGCATCCTGGAGGAGGCTGGTGAGGCTGGGGGGGGCTGAGGAGGCAGGGGGAGGCTGAGGAGGCAGGGGGGGGCTGAGGAGGAGGCTGGAGACGGCTAGACACATCAGTGGAGTTCACAGCTCTGAGCTAAGAGTCTTATCTCTAACTGTCACCTCCACTCCTCCCTCCCTCCCTCGCTTTCCTGTCCTCCAATTGTCTTTAAAGCTCTAGACAGGGAGAGGGGAGTGTACTTTCTGTGTGCAAACATCCCTGCCCTCTACCGTCCTCTCTCTATCTCTACGTCCTTCTCTCTCTCTATCTCTCTCTCTCACTCTCTTTTTACTTCTTTATCTTCCTCAGTCTCCCTACCTCCTCTCTCCGTCCTCTGTCGTCAGTATTCTTACCTCTCTCAGATGAAGGGTGCATCTGACTGTCCCGTTGTCCTGGTAACCAGCAGGTGCCCCTCCCGCTCGCACAACCTCATTCTAAATTCCAGCCCAGGCTCTCAGGACCCCAGACCATGTGACTTTGCCTTCCCCAGACAGACAGGCAGGCAGACAGACAGGCAGGCAGACAGGCCAGCAGACAGGCAGGCAGACAGACAGGCAGGCAGACAGGCCAGCAGACAGACAGGCAGGCAGACAGACAGGCAGGCAGACAGGCCAGCAGACAGACAGGCAGACAGACAGGCAGGCAGACAGGCCAGCAGACAGACAGGCAGGCAGACAGACAGGCAGGCAGACAGGCCAGCAGACAGACAGGCAGGCAGACAGACAGGCAGGCAGACAGGCCAGCAGACAGACAGGCAGGCAGACAGACAGGCAGGCAGACAGGCCAGCAGACAGACAGGCAGACAGACAGGCAGGCAGACAGGCCAGCAGACAGACAGGCAGGCAGACAGACAGGCAGGCAGACAGGCCAGCAGACAGACAGGCAGGCAGACAGACAGGCAGGCAGACAGACAGGCCAGCAGACAGACAGGCCAGCAGACAGACAGGCAGGCAGACAGAGACAGGCAGTTACAAAGACAGAGAGGTAGATAGGTAGACAGACAGGCAGAGAGGTAGACAGGTAGACAGACAGGCAGACAGCAGCTTGTCTTCCCAGACACGCCAGCTCTCCCAGAGCTCTGACTGACTGGCTGGCCTTCAGCTAATCCTTCGTTCTCTAGGACACCAGCTCTCTGTCTTTCAGACTGACTCAGCTTCTCTAAGGACAGTGTCTGCCTCTCCTTCAGTTTAACAGTCTTTCAGTGCCTGCCTGCCTGCCTGTCTGCCTGCCTGTCTGTCTGCCTGGGATGTCTCTGGACTGACTGATTCAGATTAACATGTTGAATCCTCCACTGCCCACCCTGGCTACAGGCCAGTGTGGAGGGTGTGTATGTCTAAGTGTTACAGTCTGTGCACATGCACGCACACCACAAGCACGCACACACACAACAGGCTCTTACACACACACAACAGGCTCTTACACACACACAACAGGCTCTTACACACACACAACAGGCTCTTACACACACACACACACACACACAACAGGCTCTTACACACACACAACAGGCTCTCACACACACACACACACAACACGCTCTCACACACACACGACAAGCTCTCACACACACACACACAACACGCTCTCACACACACACGACAAGCTCTCACACACACACACACAACACGCTTTCACAAACGCACACACACTCACATTAATTGAAAACCAAACACACACACACACACACACACTCTCACACAACACACATACAAGGCCTGTTGAGGGGGATCAGTGTCTGAAGCTTGTTGGTGACGCGAGGTACAGAGGTGCTACAACACTCTCTCTGGTGGCCGTCCCACGAACTGCACTCTGTTTACTGAGGCTGAATGTCTCATTCAGCTGGCAGAGAAGCAAGCCACACTATACACATGTGTCAGACCCTAGCAGATAAGCCCAACACAAACACTCAAACACAATCCTCTCAGTCTGTCTGACATAGATCAAGCTTCCTGCGTGGATCAAGCTTCCTGCGTGGAATAGTAGAGAGAGATGGGGAGAGAGACATGGGGAGAGGCAACATTAATCATATACCGACCTTAATAATAATAAAATAAATACTATTTCTGTAATTCCACCGTTGCTTTGGCAATATGAACATTTGTTCCTTAATGCTAATAAAGACCATTGAAAAATGAGAGAGAGCGGGAGAGAGGGAGAGAGAGAGGGCAGGAGAGAGAGAGAGCCGGAGAGAGAGAGAGAGCAGGAGAGAGAGAGAGAGGAGGAAACAGAGTGAGAGAGCGGGAGAGAGAGAGAGGAGGAAAGAGAGTGAGAGAGCGGGAGAGAGAGAGAGCAGGAAAGAGAGTGAGAGAGCAGGAGAGAGTGAAAGTGGATGTGATTATAATAATGTATTATTTATCCAAAGCGACACAACAGGGGGGATTTTGAACCTGGGAACTCTTGATCTCAGTTGATGTTTGTGTGAAAATGAATTGTAATCAGTTTAGACAGTTGGAACCACCTCCCCAAGCAGAACTTCACCTCCCCCCTTTAAATTCTCTCTCCCTCTTCTCTCCATCCTCTCCCTCTCTCTCTCTCTCTCTCTCTCTCTCTCTCTCTCTCTCTCTCTCTCTCTCTCTCTCTCTCTCTCTCTCTCTCTCTCTCTCTCTCTCTCTCTCTCTCTCTCTCTCTCTCTCACTCTTTTCATCCTCTTTCATTCCTCCTTCTCTCTCTCTCCATCCTCTCTCCCTCCTCCTCTCTCTCCCTCTTCTCTCCATCCTCTACCCATCATCCTCTCCCCGTCTTCAGAAGGATCTGTTGGAGGCATGACAGGGGCAGTTTCCCAGCAACGTGCGTGTCTCTGTGTCTGGTCTGTCAGTGTAGCTGGAGGGCCTTTCAGCACCATGGAGAGCAGCAATAGTCTGAAAGACCCCAAACAGCTCAATTACAGCCTCCGTACAGACCCAGACACCCATACAGACCCAGATACCCGTACAGACCCAGACACCCGTACAGACCCAGACACAATAACACACTCACATATACAGATATACTCTGTCTCTCTCTGTCTCTCTGTCTCTCTGTCTCTCTGTCTCTCTGTCTCTCTGTCTCTCTCTCTCTCTCTCTCTCTCTCTCTCTCTCTCTCTCTCTCTCTCACACACACACACACACATAAACAGATATACACTACGCTGACACTGGGCCTGTACGGTACAGTCATCTGTGCCCCTGGCCACGTGTGTGTGTGTGGGTCTGAGCTCTGAGCTCTGTCTCTTGCAGATAGCCCTGCCTTTCTCATAGTCCTTGTGTAGTCCATACACCAGCATCTCTCTCTCTTCATCTCTCTCTCTATTTCTATATATAGCTTTGTATCTCTTTTTATCTCTCTTTTTTTCTCTCTTTGTTCTTCCCTCCGGCATGAACCTTCCTCCCAGACCTGGTGTACAGCTGCCAGCATAGCCCCAGACACACACACACACGTGCATACAGACAGAAACACACACGCATGAACACATACACCCCGCCCCTGTCCCCGCCCCCCTCCACAGAAAGGACTGATGGGTCAGGGAAAACAAGGCGATTTGCAAAAACAGGAGATGTTCATAACATTTGTGCATGTGCAGGCAGGGGTCAGCCAGGCGTAACATGCCTCTCTAACGCACCCTGAGAGCTTCCTTACTCACTGCCACCTTCGCTCAGAAACACACACAGCAAACTTCACTCCCCAGACTCCAGGCTGGCTGACACAACTCTCCTGCTTATTAGAAACAGGAGAAAAGGACAGACAGGAGGAGAGAAGGAGGGAGGGAGAGAAGGAGGGAGAGGGAGATGCAGACAGAGGTAGTTGGAAGAGATATAAGAGAAAGAGAGAGGACAGAAGAGAGACAGAGGGAGAGAGACAGAGAGAGAGACAGAGAGAGAGACAATGAGAGAGAGAGACAGAGAGAGAGAGACAGAGAGAGAGACAAAGAGAGAGACAGAGAGAGAGAGACAGACAGAGAGAGAGACAAAGAGAGAGAGACAAAGAGAGAGAGACAAAGAGAGAGAGACAAAGAGAGAGATAGAGAGAGACAGAGAGAGAGAGACTGAGAGACAAAGAGAGAGACAAAGAGAGAGAGATAGAGAGAGACAGACACACAGGGATGCAAACTCATTAGGGGTGAAAAGGTGACATATTCTCCCCCCCTCCTCCAGCTACTGTTACAAGCATTTAACTGGGCCTACATCTCAAGTAACGTTGGTAAAATAAATTCTGTTGTCTCATGAACTAATCTTACAGTCCAAAAATTGTTTCCAAATGCAAATAGTTTAATTAGGTTTTACAATATAAGCCATGCTAATATTATACTTATAATTTAGTTAGAGGGAGAAGGAGAGAGAGAGGGAGAGGGTGAGCGATGGGGAGGTCCTGAAAGGTTAACTCACCATCACTTCCTATTTTATCATAATGGTATTTTTCTGCTCAAGGCTGAATTACAGCTTCTGTCACTGTTCCACCTGTCACACCTATCCCAACCCCATCACAGAGTGTGTGTAAGCATCTGTACATGAGTGTGTGTGAGCCTTGTGTGTGTGTGCAAGTCTGTGTGTGTGTGCGAGCCTGTGTGTGTGTGTGAGCCTGTGTGTGTGTGTGTGTGTGTGTGTGTGCGAACCTGTGTGTGTGTGTGTGTGTGTGCGAACCTGTGTGTGTGTGTGTGTGTGTGAGCCTGTGTGTGTGTGTGTGTGCAAGCCTGTGTGTGTGTGTGTGTGTGTGCGAGCCTGTGTGTGTGTGTGAGCCTGTGTGTGCGGTGTATCCTGCTCCTGGACCAGCAGGCTCCTGGACCAGCAGGCTCCTGGACCAGCAGGCTCCTGGACCAGCAGGCTCCTGGACCAGCAGGCTCCTGGACCAGCAGGCTCCTGATAACAGCGCAGTATTTCTTCTGGGCTTTAATGAAACGTCAACATAGCGTTGTTCAGATGGGACTCTGAAGGCCAGAGGAGTGCCTGGACACTTCCTAAAAGACATTAGAGCTGGAGAGCAGAGCTTAAGAGTCTGCCATCAATTACCAGGTCCAGGCCCCGGGGGGGTTACTGGATGGGTTACTGGCTCCCCCAGATCCTGTGATGTGGATAGTCCCCCCCTCCTTCAGAGCTTCAGAGAACCAGGATTTCCCCAGAGAAAACATCAAGCTGAGCCGAGCCAAAATTTCGATTATTTCAGAGCAGAGAGAAAAGGGGTGGGGAAGAGGTAGAAAGAAGGAGAGAGAGAGACAGACAGAGACAGAGAGAAAGAGAGAGAGATAGGGAGGGAGGGAGGGAGGGAGCATGTGTAGTATTGAAGTCCTGTCCCTGACCGTTATTAAACATGAAGTGGGAAGTTTCTTTAGGTTCCTCACAGAGGAGAGGATCACATGACAGGCAGTTAGATGGTTCCTTACAGGAACAGTCTTGATAGTTCATACTCAGCACCACTGCAGCATCACCACAACAGACAAGGCTGGTCAGAGCATCACATCCAGCAGCATGTAGGAATACAGGAAGCTGCTGTTTCAGCCTGTGCTGTTCCCAGCCCTGCAGACAGATCCGACTCACATCACAACACTGCTCCGGACCTGCACCATGCCACCACAGGAAGAGAGGCCTGGGAGAGGGGGGGGCAGACGGGAAGGGTAAAGGGAAGGGCAGAGCCAAGAAGAGAGAGAGGGGGAGGGACGCAACCTGACTGCTTCAAAGCATCACGCCCGAGGAGGGGGGGGCAGTGGAGGCTGAAGCCCTGCATACGGCTGCTGCCTCTCTGACTTCCTGCCTCCAGGCGGGGGGCAGGAAGTCAGAGAGGCAACCATTACCTGCTCCACAGGGTGTCACCTGAGCTGTCCTATCTTCAGCCTCTCTCTCTCTCTCTCTCTCTCTCTCTCTCTCTCTCTCTCTCTCTCTCTCTCTCTCTCTCTCTCTCTCTCTCTCTCTCTCTCTCTCTCTCTCTCTCTCTCTCTCTCTCTCTCTCCAGCTGTGGAGTAGAGGAGCTGCAGTCTATCTGCTGGTATGTGTTCCACCTGACACGCTGGACAGAAATAACACCGACTGGAAGGCCCTGGAACATCTCCTCCACCTACACAACGCCTTCGGACAAGAGTCCTCCCAACACACACACCACACACACACACACCACACACACACACACACACACCACACACCACACACCACACACACACACACACACACACCACACACCACACACCACACACACACCACACACCACACACACACCACACACCACACACCACACACCACACACCACACACACACACACCACACACACACACACCACACACCACACACACCACACACACACACACCACACACCACACACACCACACACCACACACCACACACACACACACACACACACCACACACACACCACACACCACACACACACACACACACACAGACAGTTCACTGGAACCCTATGACCCTCTCTTTACAACCCACAGAGAAGAGAGCAGAGGAGGGGAGTTGAGGGGAGAGCAGAGGAGGGGAGTTGAGGGGAGAGAGCAGAGGAGGGGAGTTGAGGGGAGAGCAGAGGAGGGGAGTTGAGGGGAGAGTGGAGGAGGGGAGTTGAGGGGAGAGCAGAGGAGGGGAGTTGAGGGGAGAGAGCAGAGGAGGGGAGTTGAGGGGAGAGTGGAGGAGGGGAGTTGAGGGGAGAGCAGAGGAGGGGAGTTGAGGGGAGAGCAGAGGAGGGGAGTTGAGGGGAGAGCAGAGGAGGGGAGTTGAGGGGAGAGAGCAGAGGAGGGGAGTTGAGGGGAGAGAGCAGAGGAGGGGAGTTGAGGGGAGAGAGCAGAGGAGGGGAGTTGAGGGGAGAGCAGAGGAGGGGAGTTGAGGGGAGAGAGCAGAGGAGGGGAGTTGAGGGGAGAGCAGAGGAGGGGAGTTGAGGGGAGAGAGCAGAGGAGGGGAGTTGAGGGGAGAGAGCAGAGGAGGGGAGTTGAGGGGAGAGAGCAGAGGAGGGGAGTTGAGGGGAGAGAGCAGAGGAGGGGAGTTGAGGGGAGAGAGCAGAGGAGGGGAGTTGAGGGGAGAGAGCAGAGGAGGGGAGTTGAGGGGAGAGAGCAGAGGAGGGGAGTTGAGGGGAGAGAGCAGAGGAGGGGAGTTGAGGGGAGAGAGCAGAGGAGGGGAGTTGAGGGGAGAGTGGAGGGGGGGGGGAGTTGAGGGGAGAGAGCAGAGGAGGGGAGTTGAGGGGAGAGTGGAGGGGGGGGGGGAGTTGAGGGGAGAGAGCAGAGGAGGGGAGTTGAGGGGAGAGAGCAGAGGAGGGGAGTTGAGGGGAGAGAGCAGAGGAGGGGAGTTGAGGGGAGAGAGCAGAGGAGGGGAGTTGAGGGGAGAGAGCAGAGGAGGGGAGTTGAGGGGAGAGAGCAGAGGAGGGGAGTTGAGGGGAGAGTGGAGGGGGGGGGGAGTTGAGGGGAGAGAGCAGAGGAGGGGAGTTGAGGGGAGAGTGGAGGGGGGGGGAGTTGAGGGGAGAGAGCAGAGGAGGGGAGTTGAGGGGAGAGAGCAGAGGAGGGGAGTTGAGGGGAGAGAGCAGAGGAGGGGAGTTGAGGGGAGAGTGGAGGAGGGGAGTTGAGGGGAGAGAGCAGAGGAGGGGAGTTGAGGGGAGAGAGCAGAGGAGGGGAGTTGAGGGGAGAGAGCAGAGGAGGGGAGTTGAGGGGAGAGAGCAGAGGAGGGGAGTTGAGGGGAGAGTGGAGGGGGGGGGAGTTGAGGGGAGGTCTTTCGACACAAACGGACTATATGCATTTAGTCTTAAAACTGCTAAAAGCTAAATACAACAAATGGAACATAAAAGCAGGCTACACAGCAGACGGCGGGGAAGGAGAACATGAGTGTTTCTAACGATACACTCCTACAAAACACCCCAAGGACAACAACAGCGGGAAGAGAAGGAAGAGGAGAAGGAGGAGGGCAGATGTCATGGTGAGCTGCAGGCTGAACAGACATTTGGAAGAAGAGAGAGAACAGAGATTTAGATAAAAGGAGAGAGAGAGAAATAAAGAGGAGACATAGAAGAGAGAGAGAGATGCTGGAGGGTGATGTGTTAGTAAACTGTGTCTGACGTCAGACTCTCCAGAGCTAGCATTAGCAGAACCAGACGCAGGTAAAGTAGACCTTCACCCATCTGTTCCAGGCAGCTGAAGGTGGAGGCGCCAGCCTCAGTAGTGGTCAATCGTGTCTGAAAACCCTGCCCCTCCTCTCTCCTCCACCCTGAGAGCCCTGCCCCTCCTCTCTCCTCCACCCTGAGAACTCTGCCCCTCCTCCACCCTGAGAGCCCTGCCCCTCCTCTCTCCTCCACCCTGAGAGCCCTGCCCCTCCTCTCTCCTCCACCCTGAGAACTCTGCCCCTCCTCCACCCTGAGAGCCCTGCCCCTCCTCTCTCCTCCACCCTGAGAGCCCTGCCCCTCCTCTCTCCTCCACCCTGAGAGCCCTGCTCCTCTCTCTTCCCCCCTGAGAGCCCTGCCCCTCCTCTCTCTTCCACCCTGAGAACTCTGCTCCTCCTCTCTCCTCCACACTTCCTTCAACGTGCCTGCTGGAGAGAGAGTGGGAGGAGAGAGAGCAGAGAAAGATGCAAAGAGATAGAGAATATGTGTGTGTGCTCTTCAAAGAGCAGTGTCCTAGTTGTGGGAGGTAGATTCTGAAGTGAACTGCGATCATCTCTCAACCACCACAGTTGGTGAGACTGCAGATAGGAACTTCAAAGCTTCCAGATTAACCAGCCAGCACAGATACATTCTGCAGTCTTCTGCTCCACCTCTAGCAGTCTGGAGGAGGAGGGAGTAGAAGAGGAGGAGGAAGAAAGAGGGAGAGAAGGAGGAGGAAAGAGGGAGAGGAGGAGGAGGAAAGAGGGAGAGGAGGAGGAGGAGGAAAGAGGGAGAGGAGGAGGAAGAAAGAGGGAGAGGAAGAGGAAGAAAGAGGGAGAGGAGGAGGAAAGAGGGAGTGAAGGAGGAGGAAGAAAGAGGGAGAGGAAGAGGAAGAAAGAGGGAGAGGAGGAGGAAGAAAGAGGGAGAGGAGGAGGAGGAAAGAGGGAGAGGAGGAGGAAGAAAGAGGGAGAGGAGGAGGAAGAAATACATTATACATAATGTATGGCCCAGCAGGTAGACCCCCGGTCTACCTGCTGGGCCCCTGGTCTCTCTGCTGGGCCCCTGGTCTACCTGCTGGGCCCCCGGTCTACCTGCTGGGCCCCTGGTCTACCTGCTGGGCCCCCGGTCTACCTGCTGGGCCCCTGGTCTCTCTGCTGGGCCCCCGGTCTACCTGCTGGGCCCCTGGTCTCTCTGCTGGGCCCCTGGTCTACCTGCTGGGCCCCTGGTCTCTCTGCTGGGCCCCTGGTCTACCTGCTGGGCCCCTGGTCTCTCTGCTGGGCCCCTGGTCTACCTGCTGGGCCCCTGGTCTCTCTGCTGGGCCCCTGGTCTACCTGCTGGGCCCCTGGTCTCTCTGCTGGGCCCCTGGTCTACCTGCTGGGCCCCCGGTCTACCTGCTGGCTGGCAGGGCCAGCGGGGTCACTGCCTCCGAGCAAACACACGATGACGTCTCATTCATCTATCCTTCCTGACCTTTACCAGACGCTGATGCTGTTACCCTTTCTTCTCTCTCTCCCTCCCTCTCTGTCTCCCTCCATATCTCTTCCTCCTCCTCCTCCCTTCCTCAGGACCCGGTAGACAGTGTTTGCCAGTGCGGGGGTCAGTAAGATCATGTTCAGATCAGTCACAGGGGAATGAACCTGAGCTGCACTGGAAACCACCCACATGATCAGGTAGAGAGGGAAGAGGAACAGAGAGGAGGATAGAGGAGAGAAGAGGAAGAAAGAGGGAGGAGAGAGGAAGAAGGAGGAGAGAGGAGGATAGAGGAGAGAAGAGGAAGAAAGAGGGAGGAGAGAGGAAGAAGGAGGAGAGAGGAGGATAGAGGAGAGAAGAGGAAGAAAGAGGGAGGAGAGAGGAAGAAGGAGGAGAGTTAGAAAGGAGAGAGGAGAGAGGAAGAAGGAGGAGAGAGTTAGAAAGGAGAGAGGAGGAGAGAGGAGACTGAGGAGAGAGAAGGGTGGAGAGATGAGGAAATAGGGAGGAAGGAGAGAGGAAGGAGAGAATATGGAGGAGGGAGAATAGGAGGGAGGAGGCAGACAAGGAGTCTGTAGGCAGAGTCCTCCCCTTCCCCCTCCCCTTGCAGACTGACACTAGGATACGGGATGCTAGGACACTGATGACTCCCTCACCTTTCAGCCACATGTACAGTACCTGGTGAAAAAGTTTAGGTTAAAACTGGGTTTTTATTTTCGAAATAAGCTGTGCTTTTCCAGTAATGTAAAAAAGCGATTAGTTGCTGCTACTTTTTTACCTGTGTTGGACTATGGTGATCTTTATATGCATGCCTCTGCTAACTGTCTTCGTAGGGTGGACGCAGCTTACCATGCTTCGCTGCGGTTCATTACAAACTGTAAGGCTCTGACTCACCATTGTGAGTTATACTCTCGGGTAGGATGGCCTGCTTTGGCCACCCGTAGGCTCTCTCATTGGTACACCCTTATTTATAAGGCAATCCTTGGTCTGCTCCCTAACTACCTGTGTGTTTGCATCAACCAGAGAAGTGTCGGACAATATTCTTTGCGATCTCTGGACTTTTTTATGCTCACTGTTCCAAATGCCAGAACGGAAATGGGAAAAGGGGCTTTTGGGTACTCTGCCCCCTCATCATGGAATATGTTGCAGAATGTTTTAAAGCTCAGGGAACTAATATCACTGACTACTTTTAAATCTCGAATGAAAGAAATAGAGGCAGGTTCCCTAATATGTAAATGTTTCTTAAATTAACTCTACGTCACTGTTTCTTAGCTCTTAGCTTTTAGTTTCTTTTAACTTGTCTTGTTCTGTGTTTTTCTGTCTGTAACTCTGTGTTTTTTAAGCTGCTGCCTGTCTTGGCCAGGTCTCCCTCGAAAAAGAGATTTTATTCTCAATGGGACTTCCTGGTTAAATAAAGGTTAAGAGAAGAGAGACACTAGAATGCTAGGAAACTAGAATGGTAGAACACTAGGATGCTAAAACACTATGACGCTAGAACACTAGAATGCTAGGACACTAGAACACTACAATGCTAGAACACTAGAATGCTAGAACACTAGAATGCTAGGACACTAGAACACTAGGATGCTAGAACAGTAGGATGCTAGAACACTAGAATGCTAGGACACAAAACACTAGGATGCTAGATCACTAGAACACTAGAATGCTAGAACACTAGGATGCTAGATGGAACAGAGCGACTGACACAGTCACAGGCTGCTCTGTGTTTAAGTCACATACACACACACACTAAGGGCAACAATCACAGGTCTGGGACACACACGCACGAGCGCTGACTGAGGTAAGAGAGAAGCAGAATCACAGAACTAGTCAGAGGCAGGATGTTGTGTTTCTTGAGTCTTTATCTCAGACTGAAAGAGGAAACTGTAACATGTCTGCAAGGCATGGAACACACAGGGATGTGCACACACACACACACACACACACACACACACAGGAATACACACACACACACACACACACACACACAGGAATACACACACACACACACACACACAGGAATACACACACACACACACACACAGGAATACACACACACACACACACACACACACACACACAGGAATACACACACACACACACACACACACACACACACACACACACAGGAATACACACACACACACACACACACACACACACACAGGAATACACACACACACACAGGAATACACACACACACACACACACACACACACACACACAGGAATACACACACACACACACACACACACACACAGGAATACACACACACACACACACACACACACACACACAGAGGAATACACACACACACACACAGGAATACACACACACACACACACACACACACACACACACACACACACACAGGAATACACACACACACACACACACACACACAGGAATACACACACACACACACAGGAATACACACACACACACACACACACACACACACACACACACAGGAATACACACACACACACAGGAATACACACACACACACACACAGGAATACACACACACACACAGGAATACACACACACACACACACACACACACACACACAGGAATACACACACACACACAGGAATACACACACACACACACAGGAATACACACACACACACAGGAATACACACACACACACACAGGAATACACACACACACACAGGAATACACACACACACACACAGGAATACACACACACACACAGGAATACACACACACACACACACACAGGAATACACACACACACACAGGAATACACACACACACACACAGGAATACACACACACACACAGGAATACACACACACACACACAGGAATACACACACACACACAGGAATACACACACACACACAGGAATACACCCACACACACAGGAATACACACACACACACACAGGAATACACACACACACACAGGAATACACACACACACACACAGGAATACACACACACACACACACAGGAATACACACACACACACAGGAATACACACACACACACACAGGAATACACACACACACACAGGAATACACACACACACACACACACAGGAATACACACACACACACAGGAATACACACACACACACACAGGAATACACACACACACACAGGAATACACACACACACACAGGAATACACACACACACACAGGAATACACACACACACACACAGGAATACACACACACACACAGGAATACACACACACACACACAGGAATACACACACACACACACACAGGAATACACACACACACACAGGAATACACACACACACACACAGGAATACACACACACACACAGGAATACACACACACACACAGGAATATACACACACAGGAATACACACACACAGGAATATACACACACAGGAATACACACACACAGGAATACACACACACAGGAATACACACACACACACACACAGGAATATACACACACAGGAATACACACACACAGGAATATACACACACAGGAATACACAAACCCACACAGGAATACACCACAGATACACACAAAAATACACCCACACAAAAAGATACACACAGCTAGACATGCACACAGAAATCTGCAATACGGCAAACACACACACACAAAGAAATACAATGAACAAACAAATACACACAGACACACACATATAGACACACACAGTCTACAGAAGAGTGAAGAGAAAATAAGAGATTTGCTCTGAAGCCTCCGCCTACCTATGCTGGAGTTACAGCGTGAAATAGAGTACTTTCACCCATCTCCCATCTCCCATCACCCAGAGCACCATCTACCAACCCTGACAGAGCCAGCGTATCAACACACACACACACACACACACACACACACACACACACACACACACACAACTGGAGAAGTGTCATCTTACATTTACATTTAGCAGACACTCTTATCCAGAGCGACTTACAATAAGTACAGGGACATACTCCCCGAGGCAAGTAGGGTGAAGTGCCTTGCCCAAGGACACGTCATTTTTGCACGGCCGAACGAACAACCTTCAGATGAATAGCCCGATTCCCTTCCCCATCCATCCACCCTCCCAGCCATCTCTGCAGGGTGACTTTCCATGATGGGTGGAATGGGGTGGAGGAGGGAGGGGATTGAGTGGAAGAGGGGGTGGAAGAGGGAGGGGAGGAGGAGAGTGAGAGGGTGTAAAGGGCACAATTAGTGACACAGTGTGTGTCCCCAGCCTGGGAGGGAACAGACACCCTGCTGGAGTCAGTGCCAGTTCAACAGCTGCTGTGGACAACGAGCCACAAAACAACAGGACATAACAAACAACTATACCAGCCAGGACAGAGTCACTACACAACCAGCCAGGACAGTCACTATACAACCAGCCAGGACAGAGTCACTACACAACCAGCCAGGACAGAGTCACTACACAACCAGCCAGGACAGAGTCACTACACAACCAGCCAGGACAGAGTCACTACACAACCAGCCAGGACAGAGTCACTATACAACCAGCCAGGACAGAGTCACTATACAACCAGCCAGGACAGAGTCACTACACAACCAGCCAGGACAGAGTCACTACACAACCAGCCAGGACAGAGTCACTACACAACCAGCCAGGACAGAGTCACTACACAACCAGCCAGGACAGAGTCACTACACAACCAGCCAGGACAGAGTCACTATACAACCAGCCAGGACAGAGTCACTACACAACCAGCCAGGACAGAGTCACTACACAACCAGCCAGGACAGAGTCACTACACAACCAGCCAGGACAGAGTCACTACACAACCAGCCAGGACAGAGTCACTATACAACCAGCAAGGACAGAGTCACTACACAACCAGCCAGGACAGAGTCACTACACAACCAGCCAGGACAGAGTCACTACACAACCAGCCAGGACAGAGTCACTACACAACCAGCCAGGACAGAGTCACTACACAACCAGCCAGGACAGAGTCACTACACAACCAGCCAGGACAGAGTCACTACACAACCAGCCAGGACAGAGTCACTACACAACCAGCAAGGACAGAGTCACTACACAACCAGCAAGGACAGAGTCACTACACAGCCAGCAAGGACAGAGTCACTACACAACCAGCAAGGACAGAGTCACTATATAACCAGCCAGGACAGAGTCACTACACAGCTACCAGCCAGGACAGAGTCACTACACAACCAGCCAGCTTGGACAGAGTCACTACACAACCAGCCAGCTAGGACAGAGTCACTACACAACTACCAGCCAGCCAGGACAGAGTCACTACACAACAACCAGCCAGCTAGGACAGAGTCACTACACAACCAGCCAGGACTGAGTCACGACACAATCAGCCAGAACAGCCATTAAACAGAACATCCCAAAGCCAACATGATTATGGTTACTGTACTGTAGCTAAGCTAATGTAAAATTTTGGAGCTGCTTTAATATGTAAAGCCGTTTTAGTCCAAATTAATTAATTAAATAAATATATAGGTAAATAAATAGATAAATGTAGCATATATTGTAGCGTTAGCCTGGTCCTAACCAGACCCTCGTACATTTCATTTGTACAGAGGGTCTGGGATCGCTCCATTGACAAGCGTTAACTTCCTTGAAGGCGGGTACTCTGTTGAAGTTTAAAACTATTGGATCTGCCCAGAGCCACTCTGATCTGCCATAACCAATCGCTAGCGTTCGCCTTAGCCAACGCCTTCACCACTACTGTAACTGGGCTAGCTGCCGTAGCTGGAAAATCTAACTTTTCCCGAACCCCGTGGGGAGGAAGGCCACAACATCATGGCCACCAAAAAAACTCAGCAAGGATTGTTCTTGCTCCAGCTTTAACTTATGGATATTCGGCAGCGTTGCCACAACCGACCGAATTGCTTCGCTCGCCTCTTTCTCCGCCGCCATTACATTTACATTTATGCATTTAGCAGACGCTTTTATCCAAAGCGACTTCCAAGAGAGAGCTTTACAAAAGAGCATAGGTCACTGATCATAACAACGAGATAGCCCCAAACATTGCGATCAGCCAAAACATGAAGCATACATTGTGGAAAACCAAATAAATGCAAAAGGGAAGAACCATAAGAGCATGCAGTTAAACAAGTTACAATTGAACAACATGAAACTCCCCACAAGAGTGCAAGAGTGTACCTGTAAAAAAAACTATCAACAGTAAAATATATTTCACAGCGAGTACAAGAATTTGAAACCGTTACAACTAACCAACAAGAGCAACAAGTCTCTCAATACGAGTCATTGTGATCCTGGAGGAAACTAACATCAGGTCCAGCCAAGCATTCCTAAGTGCCATTGTACTCCCGGAACAAGTGCGTCTTGAGCCTTTTCTTGAAGGTGGGGAGACAGTCAGTGTCTCTGATGGAGGTGGGGAGTTGATTCCGCCATTGGGGGGGCAGACAGGAGAAGAGCTTGTGTTGGGACCGGGCGCTCTTGAGCGGTGGGACCACCAGACGGTTGTCAGAAGAAGACCGTAGGTGGCGGTGAGCCAAGAAATGAAAAAAGGCGCCAATGACAAGAAATAATATTGATCATGCCACCAAATACAGACAAAGTAGCGAGCCTGGATTTAAAATGTAATGAGTAGAAAGTACAGATATTTTCGTACAAAATATAAGGAGTGACAGTAAAAAGTTGTCTGAAAAATAAACAGTGAAGTATAGTACTGATACCAGAATAATCTAATCAAGTACAGTAACAAAGTATTTATACTGTTACTTCCCATCTCTGGTTTCTAGAAAATAAATAGACAAAACCTTTAAACTCAAGACTTAGTTTAAACACGATAGAACATAAATAGCATATCTTATGGGAGTCTAGTTTCATTTAAAATGAAACATATTGAGGATTAACATGAATGAATGTTTTCCACGTTCCATTGAATCTGTATTTATGAGCCACTCTACTTTCAGTGTATCCATCTGTAGTCTTTTATGGCTTGCCTTCTCCAGTGATTGACTTGGCCACTTTACAATTTTTCTCAATTGCTAAGACACATTTCTTGAATGTGTACTGTGTTTTCTCCAAACTCTATACACACATCTTCATACTTACACTGTTTTGGCCAAACCCTTGACTTTTGACCCAAAATCAAACACTGTAGTCAAAACCATATTATCTGTCGTATAAACCTAACTTTGCATTCAAAATACACACAAAGCCCTCAAATAAATTCAACCTTCTGAATACCCTTTAGACACTGCTGGGAGGAATTGAAAACACTATTATAAAAAGGTTTTCAAGAACCATTGACTATAACGTGTCCCTGAATTCTAGATATGTTCCACCTCATGAGTTTGACATGATGTAAATCATAAAACTCACAATTACTGCAATTGTCCTTCTTACAGGCAGTTTATTTTATATTTACATTATACAGCAATTGCATTTTGAGCTCTTGTTACTGTAGTGGTCACAGTATACAAATAGTAGTACTGTTAGTCAACAACACAAATGTATTGCTGTAAATTGTAATTTGGGGAACAAAGGCTAAGAAAACAAGGAAATAAACAAATAATTTTTACCTGGGTAACAGAGCTTGAGTACAGTACTGTTCATTGTGGGTCAGCATCCTATCTCTGACCAGGGTCAGGCCAAAGATTTTCCTCAACATCACAGGCAATGTTTTCTCTAGCCAAACAGCAGGGAAAATGCCCCTGAATGCCTGAGCCATCCCTGACAAGACTCAAGAGCAATGTCCCGACAAGCTTCTTCCATGGCTTGGAGAAGGTTGTTCTGTCATAGGGATTTCTGTCATAGTGTGCCATGGATCTTATTTGAGATTGTTGTTCTTCTTCCTCTTCCTCTGCCTCTTCCTCTCCCTTGTCCACCTCCTCTCATTTGGACAATTCTTCCTTTTCTTCTGATATTTGCGTCCATGATTTCAAAGTACAGATGAGCTTACCTTTGTATTCATTCCAAACCCCTGATTGCTTGTTGAGTATATTTGCTTGTTAGTGCTTACACATGGATAATTGGTTGTTAAGGGTGTTTGAATTGCTCTGTTTTGGGTTTACTTATCAAATGGCAGTGTTTTCTGAATGACATAATGGTGATAATTGTGTCTTAAAGTAAGAGGTGTGTTTAGACTTTTGCAAAGAAGTGTGAATGAACCTGAGAAATGTGTCAAAAATGGTAAATTGTGTTTAAAGATTGGGGTACATGGTCTTTATGCTGGGATTTGGCAAAATGGTTTTGTGGGGATGGCTTACACATACCATTTTTGTGTGTTAGCAATCGAGAAAAACTGTAATTGAGCTGTGTTGCCGTATGCAAATCCAACATATATTTGAAATCAATATTGTGTTCATAGCGCTGTTAACTAGTGTTGTAGGTTTATCAGAGGGTGTTGTTAAGATGATGTACAGTACCAGTCCAAGGGCCGGGGCCAGTGCTGATGATGTCACAGAAGCTCTGGGGTACAGAATGTTGTAAAGCAGGAGAATACAGTAAATAAGCCAGGCTCCTTTACAAAAGACATACATTTAAAAAAAAACATTTCACATTTTATCCAGTTAACAGATGCTTTTGTCCAAAGCAACGTTCAAACAGTCCATATATAAAGTACAGCACAATATCAAGGATCAGAAGTGTATAGTTCTACAAACATGCGCAAACACAAGGTACAGTCTATTTGTACAGTTACACACAGTATGCACTTCACTGGAACAAGAGAAAGGGTAAGAGACAGAGACAGAGAGAGAAGGCAGGGGAGAGGGGTACAGAGGTAGAGATGGATCATGTTTAATGATCATGTTTAATTGCTTGCTTGTTTATAATCAGAGTACAAAATGTCACTGTGTTATTTAGGTTAGTGCGCAAAAAGAGAGGGGGGGAAGAGTAGGGAGAGAGAGAGAGAGAGAGAGAGAGAGAGAGAGAGAGAGAGAGAGAGAGAGAGAGAGAGAGAGAGAGAGAGAGGGGTATGGGGGAGAGGGAGGAGAGTGGGGAGAAACAGAGAGAGTGGGTAGGAGAGAAGGAAGAGATAAGAGAGAAGGAGGGGGTGGGAGAGAAGGAGGTGGAGGAGAGTAGGGGGAAGAGAAGACTAGTAGCCGTTTCTATCTAGGTGGACAGGTGATGACATCAGACCTATGGTATCAGTGGTGCCTTTATTGAGAGTAGTGAGACTATGGATTTCCTGCTGTGTAAAAAAGGTATTGATTGTCCGTCAGCAGCAGCAGGGGACAGTTGAGGTCATTTAACCCTGGGGCTCCCTCCTCTCTACTCCTGCAGTGTAATTCCTGTTCCTGCTATGTACTACCTGTTCCTGCTGAGTACTTCTTGTTCCTGCTGAGTACTTCCTGTTCCTGCTATGTACTTCCTGTTCCTGCTGAGTACTTCTTGTTCCTGCTGAGTACTTCCTGTTCCTGCTGTGTAATTCCTGTTCCTGCTGAGTACTTCCTGTTCCTGCTGAGTACTTCCTGTTCCTGCTATGTACTTCCTGTTCCTGCTGAGTACTTCCTGTTCCTTGTGCTCCTCAGCTGACACACACAAACAGACAAGGATTTAGGGCACTGTCCAGGAGCCTGTGACAGAGCAGAGTGCAGCAGGGTGGAGTGCAGCAGGGTTGAGTAGAGTAGAGTAGAGCAGAGCACAGTAGAGCAGAGTGGAGTAGAGTTGAGTAAAGTAGAGCAGAATAGAGCAGGGTAGAGCACAGCAGAGCAGAGTACAGTAGATTAGAACAGAACAGGGTAGTATAGAACAATGCTGAGTATTGTTATACACGAGAATAACTAAATTCCATCAGCCTCGCAAATCATGACTTCCACATATCGCTCCCATGATAAAGTGTGCATGGCTCACCCAGGAACACGTCCTCACATCTCACCCAGGAACACGTCCTCACATCTCACCCAGGAACACGTCCTCACATCTCACCCAGGAACACTTCCTCACATCTCACCCAGGAACACATCCTCACATCTCACCCAGGAACACATCCTCACATCTCACCCAGGAACACTTCCTCACATCTCACCCAGGAACACATCCTCACATCTCACCCAGGAACACGTCCTCACATCTCACCCAGGAACACGTCCTCACATCTCACCCAGGAACACGTCCTCACATCTCACCCAGGAACACATCCATAGTACTGGAGACAAAATCAAGCCCCTCTCAACCTAAACCCTTGAGGGTTTAAGTTGGTTGAGGGGCAGTTCTTTGGGCGTATGTGAAGCCCTCTGTGACATGCTTGCGTGTAAAAAGGGCTATACAAATACATTTGATTTGACTCTGACAGATTCAGAGCCAAAATGGGATGGTACTTTGTTCTAGATCTGTCTCTGATGGTCATTTTGTCTCTGATGGTCATTTTGCTCAACCGTCATTTTGACGGTTGAGCCCCAGATAAACAACTAGACATGTTGGAGGAACTGCTCCTCAACCTGGACAGTCACAGGCGTCAAGAAAGTCTACATGTTATTCATTTAGCCGACACTTCCACCCAAAGCGACATACAAAAAATGGATGCAGAAAGTAGAAAAATCAAGGATCAGAAATGCGTAGTTCTAACAGTATTTCAGTGGTCAGAGTCAAGAAAACAGGGTCTAAGGCCTTTGAGGCAGTCTGAGTCTTGGATGATCTGAGGCAGACTGAGATACTGACGCATGTAGACTTGAGTCAACACTGTTTTACATGCAGCCTTGCGCTCAGACAGTAGTGCTAAAATAAGCCCCAGCCCCAAGTCACCAAATCAAAAGCGTTTGTCTTTGTCCCCGACCAATCAGATCCTCCTGGAGGATGCAGACCTTGTCCCCGACCAATTAGATCGTCCTGGAGGATGCATGTTCAAAACATCTTCCGTTGACCCACTTAAGAGTGAGTCAACCTGAGGGTTCATCTGTTGGAGGTGTTGGGTTTGTGTGTGCTTGCATGCCCTCCAGACTCAGTCTGTCCTGCCCGCTATAGGCAAAGCACAACTTCAGCCGCCCCCTAGTTCATATACAGTTCTTATTTAAAAGGGGTCATTGACTGATTTTATTGGGTATTTCACACTGTTCCTTAAGGTTTCCGAATAGGGTATGTAACATTGGTTGGGCTGAAAATGGCTGGGTGCTGTTCTATGCGCCCTAATGCACCCTGTGAAATAGCCCTGGAATTAAACAAGTTTTTTTCTCCCTTTTATGGTATGCTCATGAATATATAAATGAGCTGCGTGCTGATTGTTTGTTTTACAACGAGCGAAGCTGCGGAGCCAAGACGCAACATAGCCAAACATTTAGCGTGAATTGCAGATTTACATGACAACACAGGTTATTTATTCGAATGAAACACAGTCAGGAAAATGAAATAACGATTGCCCCATTGTCAATAAACTAAATCATCACACATTCTACCTATGCTAGATACAGGATACATTAGTGTAGCGTGTGTCACTCTGCGTTGTGTAAATTGATTGAAGACACTGCCACAACTGTAGATCTGCTGATCTGGAGTAAGTTTTATTTTCCCTGTGCACGAAGAGACAACCGTTAGCTAGCTTTGTTAGCTAGCTAGCTTTGTGCACCTCACCCCAAGCTCCCGAGTGACCACATGGGAACCTCATCAACTATCAGCCCCACAAATCACAACCGGCACCCTAGTCAGCGAGCTCGGTAATATTTACAGTGTAAATATGACATATTACTGTACATTTTACAGTATCCCCTTGGTTAAGGGGATACTGTAAAACTTAGATATAATATGAAGTTGACATTTTACAACAGCTCTCTATTTAACAATTTTCAGACACAATGACAACATACCTCGCTAGCTGGAGGTCAGGTCCAAAAGAACGATAGAACTGCGAGAACACAGATAACCCGCGATGGGTCAAACCAAAACATACAAATACTTTTGAGAAAAACGTAAATTTTACATTTGTAATCACCAAAAATTAACATTGGATTTGCATCTGTAAATTTTATTTTTGAACACATTGAAATATGACCATGACCACCAAATGATCAACCTCCCCCTCTTAATTAGACCCACTTGACCTGGTCCTTGTGTGCAATCCAGTGTGTAATCTAGGGATCAACCTCCCCCTCTTAATTAGACCCACTTGACCTGGTCCTTGTGTGCAATCCAGTGTGTAATCTAGGGAAACAACATTCCACTGCTACATTAGCATTGCTAATAACTGTTAGCGACAAAATCATACTTACAGCTTGCGGTTGTGATGAGCATACGGTTGGAACAGCACCTCTTTTCAGCAACAGCGGTTTAGCAAATTCTGATTTATATTGTCCAAGGTTTTCAAAACTGTCTTTGGTGAAATGGTTTGAGCAAATGAATAATTAAGTGTCGAACTTTACAGGGATCTTCTCATAGACAAACATCAGCCATGTCCGTCGAGTGTTTGGTTCCTTGGGAAAACTATGAAAAAATACAAAATTTAAAAAAAAAGCCACATTTGTGACGTCACAAAGGTGGATTTTTGGAAACCGACCGTTTTACAGCGGCAGTTTTAAATTATGAGATTTGCATAGGAAAGAGGTGTCAATGAACTTTGAGGTTCACTGTATGTCCATTTTACCCACCGAACTGTCGTTATTCAACTATAACAAGGTAAACTCGGTTTTGCAGTCAATGACCCCTTTAAATTGATATGAATAATTAACAGCTTGATGCTAGCTATAATTAAATTTCCTATAGAACAGCGAGTGTCAGAACGGGGATTTTGAGATGATGGAATTTCAATTACCCTCCTAATGCCAAAGCTCACAGCTGTGTTTCTTTATTTAAGGATTTTTATTTTGGCAGATGATAGAATGCACCCTCATGCAGGATGAAATGTAGTTAAGTATTGTCACACACACACACACCACACTCTCAGACACACACCACACTCTCATACACACACCACACTCTCATACACACACACACACACCACACTCTCAGACACACACACACCACACTCTCATACACACACACACACACCACACTCTCAGACACACACACACCACACTCTCATACACACACACACACACCACACTCTCATACACACACACACACACCACACTCTCAGACACACACAGTCACACCACACTCTCATACACACACACACACACCACACTCTCAGACACACACACACACACCACACTCTCAGACACACACACAAACTCCAGCCCTTGCAGCCAGGGCCAAACAGGCTTGGCAGTTTGCCAAGGAACTTTTAGACGACATTTAATAACGTCGAAAACACACAGTCACGACAAATCACCCACATCTACAGTGTTCTCTGCCTCATCGCCACGTCTGGGTCACTGAGTGCAGCTCAGTGGTTAGAGTATTTGAGTGCATATAAATGCACTCTGGGGGTGTGGGGGGTGTGGGGGGTCTGGGGGTGTGGGGGTGTGGGGGGTCTGGGGGGTCTGGGGGGTGTGGGGGGTCTGGAGGGTGTGGGGGGTCTGGGGGTCTGGAGGGTGTGGGGGGTCTGGGGGTCTGGAGGATCTGGGGGTCTGGAGGGGAAGGTCTGGAAAGCCAACAAGTCACTGAAGGACCTTGGCCTCGATGCACTGGCAAGCAGATGTCCATCTGGCCCGACAGTCTGCAGTCAGGTGTGTGTCAATCAAAAAGCATATACAATTATGTAATTTTATTCCTGAACGTCAAGGTTCCTGAGAATGTTCACAGAGACACTTGTAGCACAGACGGGTTAAAGACTAAATTACATCAATGTTGAATCAAATGCTCATCGGCTGAGGTTTCCTCAGAGAAGAAGGAGGGTAGCATCTGAGCTGAGGGAAAAGGAAAATGTACGCAGTCTGATTTCCACTGATGGTGAGTATAGGCCATCTGCATATATCTGATGTGTTTGGAGCCCCCCACCCCCAGCCCCCCCCCCCCCCCCCACACCTACCCCAACATCACTCACGCATCACTGGTGTAGGAGACAGGGACCGGGGATTGAACCCTGTTTTGTCACACTGGTGCGGTGACTATTTTTAGTTAGTGTTGTTTAATAGTGTCCCTTTGGATTGGTCTAATACTGTTCGTGTTTAACGGATGGGGGCAGTTTGAAGTCTACATTATGTGTAACTTAGTCTGACTGACAATGATTTATATAGTTGAGGTAGTCTTTCCTAGAATATTTTGTCCTTCAGTCAACAATAAGAGCATATTCGTATCAGCAGAGCAAGGCATCGCACACGATCAAGGAAACAGCCTAGTAGTTCTAACCCTGGTTATGGACACAGCAAGATGTGGGTGAAACTGACCCCCTCCAAACACAACACTCGCGAATCCAATGCGTTTCCTCGCAAGACACAGAACGTCAAAAAGACCAGCGTCAATAAAAGTGTCAATCTCGGGGTAAAATAGAGGTAGTGTTACTTACCGTATAAAGCGGTGCCTCTACTGATGTAGCCGGAGCGGAGCGTTCCCGAGGTCCGGCCACTACGGTGCTGATGCTTATCGGCAGGTAAAATCAGTAAGGGGAGGTACCTTGTTTTTTTTTTCAACACATCAACATTTGCAGACAATTACTTAAGAATATCGGCAATAGACTAGATAAAAATAAGATATTCGATTCTTTCTATTCAGCAGTTCAGATGGCAAAGCGCGCGTTGAGCTACGGCCAACCCGCTTTCGATATATCAGCAAAGATCCGGTGTACGGTACTGAACTATCTTTCCTTTCTTTTACATCGAATAAAATACGCTGTCACTGTCACGTGCTTTCATCCCCACAGAGCTCTCAGTGATGCACCGTACACACGCGAGCTACTCCCAGCACTACCGACAAGACACACATAATAGCCACTCAATCAAAATCTCCATCCACTCTCCCGCTGCCTGCCAATAATCACGTGAAGCACTGTCTGTAACGAGAGAATTGAAGGATAATTGCCGACAGTCTGTTTAGCACCATTGTTGTATTGGCAGAAACGTGCTGGTCCTGCACGTGCTGGTCCCATCTATGAGGGCTACCTCCTTCTGAATGTAACCTCTTGGTTATTTGATGGAGATGTTAATAACGGTTTTATTCTAATTTCCTTTCCTGATGGTGCGTTTCAATGGTTATGAAATAAATTCTCTTCTCTGTCTCCCTCTCTCATCTCTCTCTCCCTTCCTCCCTCTGTCTCCCTCTTTCCTCCCTCTCCTCTCTCCTCCCTCTGTCTCCCTCTCTCATCTCTGTCTCCCTTCCTCCCTCTGTCTCCCTCTTTCCTCCGTCTCTCCTCTCTGTCTCCCTCTCTCCTCCCTCTGTCTCCCTCTCTCCTGGGGAATTTGCAGTTGCACATCTCTGCTCCCATCTCCTTCCATCGTTTGCTGTTCCTCACAGCATCTCAGAGCATTAATGAACTATTATCTTAACAAAGCTCATTGTGTTCATCAGCCACAGATCAGCGCTGTGTGTAATGGTGTTGCTGCCAGCACAGATGTCAGACACAAAGCAGGATTCAAGAGCCCAGTTTGGTTTCAGCAGTCGGTGCACAGGCCTGTTGGCCTGCATCTCTGGAGACTGGGGTGAAGAAGTCCTCCTCTCAGCAGAGCAGACCTGTGAAAGATCTGACCACTGAGACCGCTCTGCACAAGCTCAGACCCAGACTCACTCCACCCAGACTCACTCCACCCAGACCAGTACTGGTCATGCGTCCTGGACCGACAGCTGATGAACACAGTACTGAGATGTAGTTATCCAGCTGTGTCTTGCCTGCTGGATAACTAGTCTTGCCTGTAGCGTCCCAGAAAAGCTCTTCATTCATACCTGCGAGAGCGTGTGTGTGGGGGGACTGGTGGGATCAGCTGACATACATATTCAGGATGATTAACACGCTGGCTTGGTGGGCGAAGGGTAATCCTGTTGACCAGCTCCTCAGTGGTAATTCATGCTGACTCGCCCACAGCCATCAAGCTTCTCTCACATCCAGACCTCCATTAACACAAGGGGTTGAGAGCCACCTAATGAATGAGTAATTAATCTGCCTGACCTGGCTACTGGAAACGACCTCCCCCCTCCCCCCTGACCTGTCTGCCTCTCCAGGAGGCTGTTGTTGCTGGAGAGACCTGGATAGAAGCAGTGACAGCTGATCAGCTGAGGAAAGCTGCCTTATTCCCTCCCTCTCACCCTCCTTTATTCCTTCCTTCCACCTCTCTTTCCCTCTCGCCTTCCTTCAAGCCTGACTCTCCCTCTCCCTCTCCCTCTCCCTCTCCCTCTCCCCCTCCCCCTCCCCCTCCCCCTCCCCCTCCCCCTCCCCCTACGATCTACACACAGCCTTCACTGAGGCCACACTCAGGCTCATATACGTTCTCTCCCTCTTCTCTCTCTCTCTTCTTCTCCCTCTCCTCTTCCTCCTCTCTCTCTCTCTCTCTCTCTCCCCCTCTCCTTCTCTTCTCTGTCCCTCTTCTCCTCGCTCTCCCCCTCTTCTTCTCCTCTCACTCCCTTTCTCTGTATCCCTCGGTCTTTCTCTTTCAATCCCTCCTGCCTCTTTCCATTTCTCCCTTCTCCATCTCTCTCCCTCACCTTACCAACCTCCATCTCTCCTCAGGCCCCCCTCTCCTCCCACACAGCCCACAGATATCATTTGTAGGTTTCCTGTTGATCATCAGTGATCACTGCCAGATCAATACTGGGGGCTCCTGCATAGAGAGATGGATCTTCTGGTTAGACACAAATGTGTTTCTCTCTCATACACTGCAATATCAAATCATTGCTGGGCAGAGGTAAACAACCTTATATATAATGGTCCTGCCTTTCTAGCTAAATGACAAATCGATTGGTTTGGCCAAAGCAATTGATGCACCCAGAATGCCCAGCCTTGTGTACCTCTGATCAAGCCTATGAGCTTCCTCAAGGTCCAGCCACACACCTCACCTACAGCTCTGGGACATTTGCAGGCTGATATTTTATTACATTTTGGTGGTTAACCAAAGTCCTCCTGTAGCTATTGCCCAGCCTTCCCACAACGCACCTCTTAGCCAGGTCTCAGAGCATCACGACCAGGGCAGGATGATGACGCCCCCCAGGTCACCGGAGGTGATAGACGAGACACACCTGCACGCCACACACGCACAGACTCACACACACAATCAGGTGTTGGATGTTTTCTGGCCTGTTGATTACTAGTGGTTTCATTGATGAAACGCAATTCCAGAAATCATAGCTTGACATTTCAGAGTAGAGCTTGTGAATACGGCTGAGTGTGTTGCTAGGGAGCAAAGACCTCACATCACATCACACCCCATCAGAGATGTATACGAGAGGAATCCCATTATGATTATCACATTTTATGACCGCCTATGGGCATCATCTCTCAGTAAAACTGGCCATCATGTACGATAATTCACCACTTCACCCCAGCTTGTGTTTGTCTCTGCGTACATATTCTGAATATGAATGTTGTGTACATCTTCACTGGTCTCATCTAATTGGTTCCTCTGCTGTGGCTCTGGACTTCTGGGTGTATTTTCTTCAGGTCAAAGGTGTCATTCAGTTACACAGGGGTTTACGTGTGTGTTCTGAAGGGGTGATCAGTCTCCCACAACTTCCTGCTGGGTACCTACTTGAGTCTGTGTCAACCCCATTATACACTTCACAAGGACCGTTCTGTTCTCATGGTAACCATGGATACCCACAACAATGGTGGCCGGGGAGGCTCTGACGGAAGACGACGTGAAGCCGTGTCGGAGCCACGGGAGGCTGCCAGGCAACCGCTCTCCTCTCTCCTGGCAGAGTGAGGGGAGCGGAGGCCTCGGGGCCTGCCGGCCACAGGGAATATGTCGATTCCAGAACACCAGAGAGCTCTGGAGAACGTGTCCGCGTTCTAGAACCCGCAGGGGTTTGGGCATTTCTCTCTTGGTGGAGTCTGTCTGTGGAGGCTCCTATCTCGCTGCAGCCCTGCCAGCTCAGCCCAACTCCCTGCAGCCCTGCCGGCTCAGCCCATCTCCCTGCAGCCCTGCCAGCTCAGCCCATCTCCCTGCAGCCCTGCCGGCTCAGCCCTGCCAGTTCAGCCCATCTCCCTGCAGCCCTGCCGGCTCAGCCCATTTCCCTGCAGCCCTGCCGGCTCAGCTCATTTCCCTGCAGCCCTGCCGGCTCAGCCCATCTCCCTGCAGCCCTGCCGGCTCAGCCCATCTCCCTGCAGCCCTGCCGGCTCAGCCCAACTCCCTGCAGCCCTGCCGGCTCAGCCCATCTCCCTGCAGCCCTGCCGGCTCAGCCCATCTCCCTGCAGCCCTGCCGGCTCAGCCCATCTCCCAGCAGCCCTGCCGGCTCAGCCCTGCCAGTTCAGCCCATCTCCCTGCAGCCCTGCCGGCTCAGCCCAACTCCCTGCAGCCCTGCCGGCTCAGCCCATCTCCCTGCAGCCCTGCCGGCACAGCCCATTTCCCTGCAGCCCTGCCGGCTCAGCCCATTTCCCTGCAGCCCTGCCGGCTCAGCCCATTTCCCTGCAGCCCTGCCGGCTCAGCTCATTTCCCTGCAGCCCTGCCGGCTCAGCCCATTTCCCTGCAGCCCTGCCGGCTCAGCCCATTTCCCTGCAGCCCTGCCGGCTCAGCCCATTTCCCTGCAGCCCTGCCGGCTCAGCCCATCTCCCTGCAGCCCTGCCGGCTCAGCCCATCTCCCAGCAGCCCTGCCGGCTCAGCCCTGCCAGTGCTGACCAATCACAGAGATCGCTATATTGATGGATTGACCATCAGAAGAACCATTTGATCTAAAGTTTATATAAGGTAGCGTTTATGGATGTTCGCTATCACTCTTGCGAACGATCTGTGACTAGCACGTCCTTCGTTATGACTGATCACAAAGTACTTTGTTAAATCTTATGCTAATGTGTAAGCTAAATAAATGGTATTGAAACCGCCATCTCTTGACTATTCAAATCTATACAGCGCCACTAGAACTCTTCCATTGCACATCCCCACTTCCATCACATCCGCCCCTCCATCACATCCGCCCCTCCATCACATCCGCCCCTCTATCACATCCGTCCCTCCATCACATCCACCAAACATCGCAATGAAACTGAATGCAGTCTCATCTGCAGTTCATCTAGCAGCACATGCAGCAGTGTTCAGGTTGTTCCAGAGTGGCAGACAACAGTAAACAGGTGTGTGTTGGTGTGAGCAGGTGTGTGTTGATGTGAGCAGGTGTGTGTTGGTTTTGAGCAGGTGTGAGAGCAGGTGTGTGTTGGTGTGAGCAGGTGTGTGTTGGATGTGAGCAGGTGTGTGTTGGGTGTGAGCAGGTGTGAGTTGGTGTGAGCAGGTGTGTGTTGGGTGTGAGCAGGTGTGAGTTGGTGTGAGCAGGTGTGTGTTGGGTGTGAGCAGGTGTGTTGGGTGTGAGCAGGTGTGTGTTGGTGTGAGCAGGTGTGTGTTGGGTGTGAGCAGGGTGTAAGCTGGTGTGAGCAAGTGTGTGTTGGTGTGAGCAGGTGTGTGTTGGTGTGAGCAGGTGTGTGTTGGTGTGAGCAGGTGTGTGTTGGTGTGAGTTGGTGTGAGCAGGTGTGTGTTGGTGTGAGCAGGTGTGTGTTGGTGTGAGCAGGTGTGTGTTGGTGTGAGCAGGTGTGTGTTGGTGTGAGCAGGTGTGTGTTGGTGTGAGCAGGTGTGTGTTGGGTGTGAGCAGTTTGCTCTGATCTGAACTGTTACAACTGAACCATGTTAGCTTGTTCCCCACAGAATAACAGAATCTTTGTTATTACATCACAGTGTGCCTGAGAGGATTTTCTGTTTAAAACAGAAAAATAGTTTTTTTTTTTTTATTATGCTTTTGTCCGAGTAAGTGCTAGTGACTCAGGCATGACTGCTTGGCTAAGCCTGTTTTAATAACGTACCAGTTGTTGGCCTTGTGAGTCAATGTGAATATTGACTCTACTGAGCTTTCATCAGGCTGGCCAGCCTGCACAGCATGGGACTTCCAGACCAGCAGACTGACATGACGGGAGCTCTGGAGATGAAGCGCCTCTTCTCCGGCCCACCTGCCCTGGCCCCCAGCGATCTGAGAGGAGGGGAGAGGAGAAGAGGAAGGGGAGAGGAGGGGAGAGTTGAGAAAGGAATGGAGGTGTGAGGGGAGAGGAAATGAGGGGAGAGGAAATGAGAGGAAGTGAGGGGAGAGGAGAGAGCTGAGTTTCCCACCTGTCCACATTAGCAGGTGTCAGGGCTCGCCCCCGGTTGTCATGGTGACAGAGTGTGGTATCCTCCAGGTACATTGTGGGTTAAGTGATAGCCCCCAGTCTACCTGCTCACCCCTGGACCACCTCTGTCATGAGCCCAGACTGGAGGGAGGGAGACAGAGAAGGAGAGAGATTATGGTGTGTCATTTTTTTGTTGTGGCTATTTTGGTGCATTTTTACAGCTTGTGTTCTGTATAATGTATTCATAAAAATGATGAGGGACAAACAGAAAAGGAGAAAAAGAGAGAGAAAAGGATAGAGGGCTCTACCCAAAGCAGAGTTGCAGCATAAGCCGAATCTGCATTACTCCTGTAGGATGGGACATGAGGGAGGGACGCAGGAATAGGAAGTAAATTAGAGTAGGTGGAGACAGGAAGGGAGGACAGACAAGATAGAACAGGGAGTGTAGTAAAGAATATGTAGTTGCTGAAGGAGAGAGGGAAACAGAGAAGATGTGCAGTAGGGAAGATAGAATACGGAGGGGAGAGAGAGAGAGAGAGAGAGAGAGAGAGAGAGAGAGAGAGAGAGAGAGAGAGAGAGAGAGAGAGAGGGAGAGGGAGAGAGAGAGAGAGAGAGAGAGAGAGGGAGAGGGAGAGGGAGAGGGAGAGAGAGAGGGAGAGGGAGAGAGAGGGAGGGATGAGGGCAGCTCAGAGGCCTGTCTGATGAATTATGCATGTGTACCCCCCTTGCTGCTTAATCTGCATGGATCTAAGACCAGGGCCGTCATCTCTCTCCACCCCACCAAGGCCTCAGCCAAGCAGCCACACAACCTCCAGGACATCAGAGCCCATTCCTGAGATTCATCCCCAGCTTGCATCTCAGGAAAGTGGGCCAGAAGAGGGAAGCCATTTGTCTTAATAACAGTAAAACGTCCTAAACTCTTTTGACAGAACTAGCAGCTCAGCAAGGAGGGGGTAAGTGTTTGGGATAAACTCCCTCTCGACTTTTAGAGGGCAGGTACAAAGAAACATGCACACACACAGATACAAACACACACACACACACACTCACCTCTATCCTTGGTGTAAATAGGGAGCTTTAAGTCTGTCTGTCCTCAGACACTGAACAGAGTAGCCTCAGCCTCGGGGTGTGCGTCTGTCTCCTCTCCAGCCCGTCTCCTAAATGTCAGCCATAACTCCTCCATCCTGCCCGGCAACAACACGCTCACAAGATCACCACCATCGCCAGCCCAAGCGACAACACAAAGTATCTTCTTTGCTCATTGACATTCCTCTCAGCTAACGAGACACGGCGCTAATGAAGATGTTCACCGCAGGCGTGGTGTTTCTGCCAGAGCAGGCTGACTGACAGGAGGGGAGGAGGGTGGGGTGGGAGGGAGGGAGGGACTGGTTTGTTCAGCTTTGCACAGACTTTCAACCAGTGAACAGGCTGAAGTCTTCTTCTCCCAGGCCAGGGATGATGTGTGTTCCATCCTCCTGCAGCTGGCTTCTAGGGGCCTCTGGTGCATCCTCCTGCAGCTGGCCTCTAGGGGCCTCTGGTGCATCCTCCTGCAGCTGGCCTCTAGGGGCCTCTGGTGCATCCTCCTGCAGCTGGCCTCTAGGGGCCTCTGGTGCATCCTCCTGCAGCTGGCTTCTAGGGGCGCCTGGTGGATCCTCCTGCAGCTGGCCTCTAGGGGCCTCTGGTGAATCCTGGATGGAACTGCAGCTCCGGTCTGCTGCTAGGATCTCAACAGCTGTGGTGTTGCACATGCTCAGAAGGACCCAGGCTGTGGTGTTGCACGCGCTCATAAGGACCCAGGCTGTGGTGCTGTACGCGCTCAGAAGGACACTGGGCCCCACCCCAGGGCTCCTGGGTAGACCTCATTTGCATAAGGGCATGCTTGACACTCAGTGGCTGTAATTGCTCCTTTTCTTTTTCTCTCTCCTCTCTCCTCCCCTCTCTCTCCCTCCATTCTTCCTCTGTCCGTCCTCTCTGCTTCTGAGGGTAATATTAACAAAACTCCTCCTCCCTCCCCCTGGTAAACACATCTCTCCTCCTCTCTCCCCCCTGGTAAACACCCCTCTCCTCCTCCTCCTCTCTCCCCCCTGGTAAACACCCCTCTCCTCCTCCTCCTCTCTCCCCCCTGGTAAACACATCTCTCCTCCTCTCTCCCCCCTGGTAAACACCCCTCTCCTCCTCCTCCTCTCTCCCCCCTGGTAAACACATCTCTCCTCCTCTCTCCCCCCTGGTAAACACCCCTCTCCTCCTCCTCCTCCCTCCCCCCTGGTAAACACATCTCTCCTCCTCTCTCCCCCCTGGTAAACACCCCTCTCCTCCTCCTCCTCCCTCCCCCCTGGTAAACACATCTCTCCTCCTCTCTCCCCCCTGGTAAACACCCCTCTCCTCCTCCTCCTCCTCTCTCCCCCATGGTAAACACCCCTCTCTTCCTCCTCTCTCCCCCATGGTAAACACCTCTCTCCTCCTCCTCTCTCCCCCCCTGGAGAGAGAGAGGAGAAAAAGAGACAGAGAGTGTTTGCCCTTCAGCTTATCCTCCCAGTGTCTGAGGAGCAGGTGTGTATTGATCATCAGGGCCTATTCTATCATTCATAACCAGCTGTCAGTACTCTGTGAGGTGGGGCAGACTAATGGGTTACAGTAATGCTTCCGAATCAATCCCTTTGTACATGTTCCCCGAAACGTACCGTGTTTGGCCAACAATTATTTACTATCAATGTCCCACCTTGCGTGTGCACGCTTGTGTGTGTGTGTGTGTGTGTGTGTGTGTAAATGATGACTAAAGGAAAGTTCAAGCAGATAGACACTTGGGTGCACAACTTTTTCCACAATGACAGAAAGACATTTAGTCATTCACAACAGGGCAGATTCTCTCTGAGAAGATCTAAGATTCTAAACTGTGTGTGTTTGCTTCCATGCATGTGTGTGTATGTTAAGCAGCTGGAGGCCCTGTGGTAAAAGGGAGGGAGAAAATGATCAATAAGGTGGAGGGGACCTCTCTTTCTCTCTAGGAATCAACAACAGCTTTTAATGGGAGATAAGTTCGTTTTAGGCTAAACATCAAAGATGCAGTTGACAGTGTATTTGTAGTATTGGTATGTTGATGTGTGAATGTTTGTGCATACTGGATGTGTGTGTGTATAAATGTGTGCATATGTGTACAGTATCCATGTGTGTGGGCTCGACATTAACTTTTTGAGGCACTTGTCCTTTGGACAAGTACATTAACGTTTCACTTGTCCATGCACAAAAGTCACTTGTCCGGGTAAAGATTTATCATTTTATTTAAAAAAAAAAACATTGTGTTGACGTTTCTAGCTAGCTAGCTAGCGTCGGCAGCTGTGCACCTAGCAAGCATTAGCAGCATTTGTATCGGTTAAATGTACATAGTTAAATATCAGCTCATATTCAACTGTAAAGTATACACCTTTTAATACAGGGCTGCCAACGCTCACGCATTGGCCGTGAGACACGCAATTCAACCAGTTCACACGCTCTCACGCCAAACCTTGTACTTCTCACGCTAACACAAGGACTCTGAGCATCTGACATTGAAGGATCATACATATTTAAATGATGTCATCCTCGCATTCTGCTGTACCCCCTTAACAGCCACGTGTCTGTATCCCTGAACACTGTCACACGTGTCTGTATCCCTGAACACTGTCACACGTGTCTGTATCCCTGAACACTGTCACACGTGTCTGTATCCCTGAACACTGTCACACGTGTCTGTATCCCTGAACACTGTCACACGTGTCTGTATCCCTGAACACTGTCACACGTGTCTGTATCCCTGAACACTGTCACACGTGTCTGTATCCCTGAACACTGTCACACGTGTCTGTATCCCTGAACACTGTCACACGTGTCTGTATCCCTGAACACTGTCATCCCTCCCCCTCCAGGCAGCACTGGTTTTTTTTTTTGGGGGGGGGGGCTGAGGGTTGGGGTGTGTTAAGCTTTCTATGAAGCCAAGGGCCCGTTCTCCGTACGTCGCTTAACATCCGAGATCAAATGACACATCCAAGATGACATCATCTTGCTTATCATGATCTGGCTAATTCGGTTCTTCGAACACACTTGTTGTTTATGATTAGTATAGCTGTGTAGGATGGGATAGGATGTGTCATTTGATCTCGGATGTTAAGCGACGTACGGAGAACGGGCCCTTGGCTTAGATCTTAAGATGCCGGCTATCTGGTGGTTCCCAAAATTAAGAAAAAAACAGCTGGAGGTAGGGCGTTCTCATATAGAGCGCCTCTTCTCTGGAATAAACTACCCGTCTCAATTAGGGAGTCTGATACTGTTTCGACGTTTAAAATTAGGTTAAAACGTTATTGTTTAGTCAATTCTACGACTGTTAAAGGTAAGTATGTTACTAGTTGGAGGCAACGGGGGACGGGTTGTTTCCATCCTTATTTTTTAAGTATAACTTATTTTAGAGTTCTCTTCCCCTGGAACAGATTTCATGTTCCAAATGAGGGGGGCTGTCGCTGTCTTGGTGTGTGGGGTTGCATCAAATTCCCCTTTTTTGCTCTGTTAAATTGCTGCACCAGTCCACACTTGACCGGTGGGGATCTCATTCTATTATGACTGTAACTGTTAGCTGCTCCTGGCATTCTCTAATCCCTGCTCTCCTCTCTCTGTCCCCCCCCACACACATCCCTTGTGGTGTGGGGGGTTTGAGTTGTCAGCACCAGCCTGGTCGTCGGTCAGCCAACGCTGGACCTGGTCGCGAGTCTCCCGGTCCTGTCCTACATCTATAAAGTTGAATAATGGATTTTGGTGTTTTAAAAACCCATCGACACTGTATGACTATGTTTAGCCTGTGTTCTGCTCCTCTCTCCCACCAACCGTCTCTGGAGGAGGGGATCCCTCTCTGAATTGCTCCTCCCAAGGTTTCTTCCATTTTTTTTTTTCTCCTGTTGAGAGTTTTTTGGGAGTTTTTCCTTGTCTTCCTTGAGGGTTTAGGTTGGTTGAGGGGCAGTTTTATGGGCATATGTGAAGCCCTCTGTGACATGCTTGCGTGTAAAAAGGGCTATACAAATACATTTGATTTGATTTATAGCTGGATTGAGTTATACGTCGGTCTAAAAGGGGGTATGTATCGATAGTAGAAACCTTGATCAGCAACGCTGCTATTGGCTGCTCACATAAATCTATGGCTGCTCACCGTGGCCAAATTGAGCGCCCTGTTTTTTCCGCAACAGAGCCAACAGAGCAACAGCTTGCTCGAAGGTTACTCCGAATTTGAAGATTTTATCAGAACGCCAGGGAACACCTCAAAGTCTGCAAAATCCAAGAAAGAGGGCTGGCAAAAAGTACCAGACCAAATTAAATGTAGAGGAGTGACGCGTTTTATCGCTTATTACAGTAAGCTAGGCCTATATATGTATTTTTTTATTTTCATATTTTCATTTATCATCTTTAATGTCATATGATGTGGTTTCAACAAATTTATTATGTAAATGACACGCTCACAAAAAACGATAGGCTATCCTCTCAAAAAGTATAGGCTAGCATAATATCGCGCTGTGCTTAAGGAGCCTATCTAACACGCAATGAGCAATTAATTCGGTTTCATGTTAAATTCTGCTAATTATTCTTGCACCTTCTGCAACAGGTTCCTGTAGTAAAAACGGACAAGACGTCTGTGACAGACTTCCTGTATCACCTCTGCTTGTAAAGCCTCAATCTAATCGTGTTTACATAAAATAAACCTGCTCCCGAGCAGGTTTAAGCTTACGGACCTGTTGCTATGACAGCAAGTCCAGGATGCGCTTCGAAGAACCGAACAATCCAAGATAATGACAAATCGTCAACAATCAAATCCAGCTAACTGAGTTAGCGACGTACGGAGAACGGGCCCCTGATGATCACACATTTGCCTCTCTCTTCCTCCCTGTTTGTTTTCACTGTCTTACACACACACACACACACACACACACACACACACACACACACACACACACACACACACACACACACACACAGGTTTCCCTGGTAACAGCCAGAAGGCACTGAAGGTTTTCTTGACTCATTTCCAAACTATGTTTTCATGGTAACACATTCCTCATCTTCCTAGCGGTCAGGGTTACTGGCACACCCTGGCGGTGGTGAAGGTAGCTTTTTAGCTATAATTGTATTTGTATACATTGTATTCACCCTCTTCAAGTAATAAATGCAACACATATTCTCTGTTGACTTAAACATTGTATGAGGGGCCGTATAATTCAGAAAACACATATCAAATCAAAATGTATTTGTATAGCCCCTTTTACACGCAAGCATGTCACAGAGGGCTTCACATGCGCCCATAGAACTGCCCCTCAACCAACTTAAACCCTCAAGGGTTGAAACACGTAAAAACACGTTCACACACGACACGCATGTTCTACTGAACATTTACATAGCTACATATTAAATACTTTCACAGACGCATGTGAATCACACTCACGAAACGCTCAAGTCTCATAAGGATGAGTAAGAAGCTCTGAGAATGTAAGAGTGTGAAGACATTTTCACTATATCCGGAAGGCATTTCAGTATATCTGAATCATGAGAGGCATGAGATATCACATCTCCACATGTGGAGTTTTCAGTATATGAATGTGTCTGAACGTTTCATATGTGAATGTGTTTCATAATGTGTTTGTGTTTCAATGTGTTTGTGTAAGGACAGTCTGAATTATTTCCTAAACGGACCCTAATGTGTGCTTACAACAAGCGACAGAAACCACATACATAGCGCATAAGTTTCCGAGAAAGCTGCGCGCTGCTACACCACAAACTTGTATTTCAACACAGGCTAGGCTACTGTAGCTAGCTTAGTGGTAGAGCTAGCTCTAGCCTAAATGGAAAACGTTTCACTTACCGAAGAAAGAAGTTACAAAGCAGTTCCTGTGTCTTCTCGGTGTTTGAAGTCTTGATTACCGTCTTTGTTATATCACTTATTTTTCTCCAATTCAAATTTAATACGTTCGTTTAATTTGCTTGTTCGCATTCTTCGTTTCTAAATTGTAGGCGGGGCAAAAGTAATTTTCTCCAATAAAAGAATAGCACGATCTAATCTAACCAATTAAGACCTGTGTGACGGGTATGTAACAGACGTAGCCACGCTCTGTCCCAACAAGGTATCGTCCGCCACTCTCTGGGCTCGAACGCTCGACCTCTGACTTGCCAAGCGTGCCCACTACCAACTACGCCAAAGAAAAGCTAGTTCTTCGTTGACACGGGTGGCCTCATTCATACCTGAGGAGTGAGTTTCACACGTTACACCTGTAACCGATACAAAATTATTGTAAAGGCAGATTGGAGGTTTGCTCTACGTTCCTACCCTCACCTATGGTCACGAACTGTGGGTAGTGACCGAAAGAACGAGATCGCGAATACAAGCGGCCAAAATGAGTTTTCTCCGCAGGGTGTCCGGGCTCTCCCTTAGAGATAGAGTGAGAAGCTCGGTCATCCGGGAGGGGCTCAGAGTAGAACCGCTGCTCCTCCGCGTCGAGAGGGGCCAGTTGAGGTGGCTCGGGCATCTGATAAGGATGCCTCCTGGACGCCTCCCTGGTGAGGTGTTCTGGGCACGTCCCACTGGGAAGAGGCCCCGGGGAAGACCCAGGACACGCTGGAGGGACTATGTCTCTCGGCTGGCCTGGGAACGCCTCGGGGTCCCCCAGGAAGAGCTGGTGAAAGTGGCCGGGGAGAGGGAAGTCTGGGCCTCCCTGCTTAGGTTGCTGCCCCCGCGACCCGACCCCCGGAAAAGCGGCAGATGATGGATGGATGGATGGAATTTAGCTATTTTAAGATACAGTACACTAGTATTGAAACTTCATAACCGTTTCGCTACCAAAATGAACTTTGTCTCTGGCATTGTAAGAGTAGGCTTTTTGAACTGAGTGAATAACTGAGCATCTTATTCAGCAAATTGTTTGGCTTTTTGATTAGAATAAGGGAAATGTAGAGACAGAACGAGAGAGACGCATATTCTGTTTTATTAGGGACATCTGACTTTCTGCCTCTGCAAGGACATCTCACCTCCCTGAAATGAGTTTCTGCAGGTTGGGATGTCCCTGGGATTCCCTATACAAAATACAACGCTGTTAAGGACTGTATCGCGATTCGCGAGTTCACAAACTGAGGTGAAAATATTACAGCACTTGTGAGACTTTTATTCTATTGGATTGTCGCGATTTAGGCATATTGACCATTAGCCTACAACTTACATCGGGAATGTCATATGCATGTTAAAATTAATTTTAGTTACAAGGAGACAAAAGAGTAAAGAAATTAACCTTTATTTTCATGGATATAAACAAGCTGGCCAACACAATAGTAATATTCTGATATAGCACATCCAGTATCACACCTCAGGGGCAGTGAAGACGGCCTCCTATAGGGTTGAAAAACACCAAACATGACACGGAGTATCCATGCTGCACACAACTCACAACTCGTTCTTTTGGGACTCCCTGCATTAAGTTTAACTTTGTTCTTTCTGTCTCACACTCACTCTCTCGCTTCACATGCATACGCACCACACACACACTCAACGATCACTTGAATGCTTTTAGACCAGCAAAACTCCCAAAAACATGCTGCCTCTCATCAAACATCACGGACTGCCTACTGAAGGGGGGTGGGGGTGTGAAGACACCACTCTCAAACACATCACACCGCCACTATGCACGATGCAGATGCAATTCATGTATGGGGATTGATGCATATATTGCAGATATATGCATGTATAGATATTAAACCCACGTTCATACAAATATTCATTCAGCATGCTGGAGACTCACATTGTTTTCTGCTGTATAGTTACGACTTAGCAACAAGTTCATTTACTCATACAAATAGTTTAGTTCCAAACTGACATTTTCAATAAGATCAAACAGCTGGGAAAGAATAAAGACGACGTACAAAACAAAAAAAGAGGAGGAGAGGGAAGTCTGGGCCTCCCTGCTTAGGTTGCTGCCCCCGCGACCCGACCCCCGGAAAAGCGGCAGATGATGGATGGATGGAATTTAGCTATTTTAAGATACAGTACACTAGTATTGAAACTTCATAACCGTTTCGCTACCAAAATGAACTTTGTCTCTGGCATTGTAAGAGTAGGCTTTTTGAACTGAGTGAATAACTGAGCATCTTATTCAGCAAATTGTTTGGCTTTTTGATTAGAATAAGGGAAATGTAGAGACAGAACGAGAGAGACGCATATTCTGTTTTATTAGGGACATCTGACTTTCTGCCTCTGCAAGGACATCTCACCTCCCTGAAATGAGTTTCTGCAGGTTGGGATGTCCCTGGGATTCCCTATACAAAATACAACGCTGTTAAGGACTGTATCGCGATTCGCGAGTTCACGAGTTCACAAACTGAGGTGAAAATATTACAGCACTTGTGAGACTTTTATTCTATTGGATTGTCGCGATTTAGGCATATTGACCATTAGCCTACAACTTACATCGGGAATGTCATATGCATGTTAAAATTAATTTTAGTTACAAGGAGACAAAAGAGTAAAGAAATTAACCTTTATTTTCATGGATATAAACAAGCTGGCCAACACAATAGTAATATTCTGATATAGCACATCCAGTATCACACCTCAGGGGCAGTGAAGACGGCCTCCTATAGGGTTGAAAAACACCAAACATGACACGGAGTATCCATGCTGCACACAACTCACAACTCGTTCTTTTGGGACTCCCTGCATTAAGTTTAACTTTGTTCTTTCTGTCTCACACTCACTCTCTCGCTTCACATGCATACGCACCACACACACACTCAACGATCACTTGAATGCTTTTAGACCAGCAAAACTCCCAAAAACATGCTGCCTCTCATCAAACATCACGGACTGCCTACTGAAGGGGGGTGGGGGTGTGAAGACACCACTCTCAAACACATCACACCGCCACTATGCACGATGCAGATGCAATTCATGTATGGGGATTGATGCATATATTGCAGATATATGCATGTATAGATATTAAACCCACGTTCATACAAATATTCATTCAGCATGCTGGAGACTCACATTGTTTTCTGCTGTATAGTTACGACTTAGCAACAAGTTCATTTACTCATACAAATAGTTTAGTTCCAAACTGACATTTTCAATAAGATCAAACAGCTGGGAAAGAATAAAGACGACGTACAAAACAAAAAAATTACAATTAATAAAAAAAGTAAAAACAGTTGAACAAAATGTTTCTTGCTTTGGTCACAGTGTTTTGTTAGATCCAAAGGGCATATTCAACATTGTAATATAAATAAAATGCAACTTGCACACAACAATGGATGTTAAAATGTGCACTTTTATCCCGCTCCCATCAGCAAGAACAGGCCATTAACTCTTTCGGTAGCTTGACGCTGGGAAAGTGATTAGTCATGCGATATCAACCGATTACAAAGTTAGATAAAATATGATATGCAAACAGAAAAAAGGCTTAAAGTGATCTATACTATTCAAGGCAAGATTTCACAGCAAAATAATGTCTGAACTAGACAGATGGTTGGTTGTGCTGTAGCTGTTACTACAGTACGAAATGTTCAAAGGAAAACAGACATAACCGATCACTTTCCCAAAGTCTTGGAGAGTCTGCAGGCCTTGTGTTCTACGGTCTTCCTGTTTCCTGGTCATAGACACAGAGGAGCCCTGGACCACAGGAACATCACACTTTCACAGAAGACTTTCAATTAAACATATTTGTAATCTCTGATAAGTGTTAGTCTTAAATCCAGTAATACAGCCCTAACTGCTAGGCCTCTTACGAGTCTGAAGTTATTTAAATCCACCTGAAGATCTCTCTCTGCTTGGATGGCAGGAGATCCTCCCTCAGAAAATGACCCTGCGTTGATTACATCAACACGCTCCGTTGGCACATCACATAAACATTACCATGTGTGAGCAATATTGACGTGTTCCAAGTTTTCTACCATGTGAAGTATTAGCTTACATGTCATGGTAGGAGATCTCCCTACTTCAAGTATTCGGTATATATAAGGACCTGAAAATAGAGGATTCACATTCCCTAACCCTGATGGTGAAGAGACCTTTCATTCTTCCTCCTGTCTTTTAGCCTTTTTTTCTTTTTTCTTCTTCTGTGAAATCACGCCCGCTTTCCTGATGTTTGCAAACACAAACACCAAACGACATCAGGGCAGAAGGGGGTGGTTCCTCAGCGAGGTCACCTGGTCTGACACCTGGAGGGCCGGAGGAGGAAAGGTCTGTTCTTGGCCACGTCGTAGGTTTCCATGGGATACGGGACACTTTTTTTTAACAACATCATCCACAGGGAGACACACACAGGCACAGCGGGGGGAGGGTTGGGTAGATGAGGAACAGCCTGAAGGGTTTGGTCATAGGCACAGCGGGGGGGGAAGGGGCGGAGCAGGAACAGTCTGAAGGGTTTGGTCATCTTAGGGTTTGTGTTTCACTCTCACGGTCACAACCACGAATGTCACTACGTCTACACACAAGGACAGCCAAAAGGAAAACCCAACAGGAGAGGGAAGGTGTGTGAGTCCCGAAGTCTCTCCGGGTCGTGACCTCGCCAGGCTACAGGGTCATGACCTCTCTGCTGCTCTAGTTGTGAGCAGCAAAAACAAGGTGGTCGGCGTCTCCCCCTCTCTGCAGGGAGACCAGGTGTAGCCCAGAGAACAGGTGTAGCCTGGAGACCAGGTGTAGCCTGGAGACCAGGTGTAGCCTGGAGACCCGGTGTAGCCCCGAGACCAGGTGTAGCCTGGAGACCAGGTGTAGCCTGGAGACCAGGTGTAGCCCCGAGACCAGGTGTAGCCTGGAGACCAGGTATAGCCTGGAGACCCGGTGTAGCCCCGAGACCAGGTGTAGCCTGGAGACCAGGTGTAGCCTGGAGAACAGGTGTAGCCCCGAGACCAGGTGTAGCCCCGAGACCAGGTGTAGCCTGGAGACCAGGTGTAGCCTGGAGACCAGGCGTAGCTCCGAGACCAGGTGTAGCCCCGAGACCAGGTGTAGCCTGGAGACCAGGCGTAGCTCCGAGACCAGGTGTAGCCGGTGACCTCATAAAGCATCAGTGTGACATCCATACGTTCTCACACCGTGCTAGGAATGTAACGTTAGCTCTTAGCAGACCAATCAGATGGCTGCTCTGTGTTTCTCACAACAGCTGAGCTTGGACAGGCCATCCTTTCCTGCACCGTCATCTGACAACGTTGATTGCTGCTTAGGACTTTATTTTTCTTGCCACGTACAAAACACAACACTCGACACACTAGATAACGGGACTCTAATGTCCAGTTCTTTTTTTTACACAATATACATGACCACATATAGACACGCTCTATATATTTTCTCTCTCTCTCTCTCTCTATATATATATATATATGTATACAAATCTTAAACGAGGTCCATGCCTTGTTTATCCGGAGGAAAAGGTGAAAGGTCAGTATGTTTGTGTTTTGGGGGAGGACAGAGAGGTGGACCTTCAGAGGAGGAGAAGAAGACTGAGGGTGATTATAGTTACAGTAACATCTGAAACTGGTGTTCAATAGACTGGGTGATACACTTGTACTACTAAACACCTATTAAATACCATGTCAGTCTATAATGGTATCTATAGTGACAATATACATAGAAAATCATCGTAACTGCCTGTCTTCATCATTGAAGTTCCAACTTATTAGATCCTACAGTTAACAGGTCTCCCACGGTTTGGGCAGGTTAAAGGTCAAACCCTGTATCTGTGATATTATTGGACAATGGCCGTGTCTCTCCTTGTCATCTGCCTCATTGTTGTGTGAGCACCAGTGAAAGCACCAATAGAAATTCCCCTGCACAAGGGTAGGAGGTGCATAGGTGCGTACTCTTATAAACACAGTCGTCTCATTGGTGAATACTCTCTCAACCACTCAGATGGACCACTCTGATTGGACTGGCGCAACTGAGAAATGCATAGGAATGCAGTGCCCTTGATTAGTGACTGGAAACAAAGCTGCATTGACTCTGACATCTGCATAGATTGAATATGGGACGGCTTCTGATTTTTCATGAGGTAATGATGATTTTTACAAATGGCACCTCACCCCAAAGACCCAACACAGCCCTCTCAGGATAGGAGACTCTAGGGAGGCCCCAACGAGCTCCGGGGAGGCCCCGGCCGGCTCCGGGGAGGCCCCGGCGGGCTCCGGGGCCTCCCCGGCCGGCTCTGGCCGGCTCCAGGGGCCCTCAGAGACAGACATCTTCTGTCGGTTGTGTGAAAAGCTTGGCTTGTTTTGCCCAACAGTGATGGACTTGACACCCAAGCCCAGCAGTCCTGTGTTTGAACCTGCCCAACAGTGTTCCAGTATTCAAGGACAGGACATGAAGATGGCCGCTAGTTTGTTTTTAGAGACACAGTAAAAGAGCTCCCACCAGGAGGTTGGCAGTAAACACAAATGTAAACACAAGTGGCAACTGTGTGGCACTTGATTGTATAAACAGCAGGTGAGGTTTGGCCCCAGAATGAAGAGAAAATAAACAACACAATGATGGAGTAAGCAACGTTTGTGATTCTGCTGCGCAAAACAAGAGTGTCAACAACAACACCAGGAACAGGCTGAGCCAGGTTCTTCTTAAAAGGTCGAGGGAAAACAGTTAACTAGTACATCAGATTCAATCACAGGCAGAAGGCAGGAATGCAAACCAATTAGAGAATGAAGCCATACTTTTGAACCAATCATAGGAGAAGCCTGTGAGCCAGTCATAGTCTGGCAGGTCAACCAATAAGGTGTAGGTGGCCTTCTAGACAGGAAGTGGCATGATGGTGAACCCATCAGAGTTCATGGGCGGACCAGCAGGGCGGCGGTAGAGATGTGGAGGCAGGAATAGTGTGAGGCGATGTGCATGATTGGCTCAGATGTTGACAGACAGCTCAGGTAAGCAGTGTGACCAGAAGCCAGTGGGGGTGGAAATGGGCTATAATCCTGACAACTGATAGGCCAGCTGATATGTCTGTCTGTCTGTCTGTCTGTCCAATCCACAGTCAGACAGTCTGAGCTTGCGGGCTCCTGATGTGTCACTTCCTGTTCCGGCTCCCAGGCTGGTCGTGCTGCTGAGGGTCCAGGCAGGAGGGCAGGGGGTCAGCTGGGCTCTCGTCACATCTGCAGACACAACATCACAGTCAGACATCAGATCACAGTCAGGCATAAACATCATCACAGTCAGACATCAGATCACAGTCAGGCATAAACATCATCACAGTCAGACATCAGATCACAGTCAGGCATCAGATCACAGTCAGGCATAAACATCATCACAGTCAGACATCAGATCACAGTCAGGCATAAACATCATCACAGTCAGACATAACATCCCTCATCAATGTATCTTGCCCCAAATCTCAATATCCTTCCTTATTAACATTTCTAATTGGAGATATGTATTTGACATTCCTGCAATCTAATGTGTGTTGAGAAGGAGATAAAACAGGAAGCACAACTTTTGATATTCCACCAAAGAAGTTCATTGTACCTGCTCAGCGGTCAGACTCTTCGCCCAGCACTCCTGCCTGAGCCCCCCCCGCCCCCTCTCCTCCTCCTCCTCCTCAGTAAAGATAAAGGCCCCAATGTAGAGTGTGGAATTAACAAACAAAGACTTGGTCAGGTACTCGATGTGTTTCAGCATCATGGCATGCCTGCGCTGCTCCAGTGGTGAATGAATCATCTGCACGAGACGGAGGAGAGAGAGAGAGAGAGAGACGGAGGAGAGAGAGAGAGAGAGAGAGACGGAGGAGAGAGAGAGAGAGAGAGAGAGAGAGAAGGGGGGGAGAGAGAGAGAGAGAGAGAGAGAGAGAGAGAGAGAGAGAGAGAGAGAGAGAGAGAGAGAGAGAGAGAGAGAGAGAGAGAGAGAGAGAGAGAGAGAGAGAGAGAGAGAGAGAGAGAGAGAGAGAGAGAGAGAGAGAGAGAGAGAGAGAGAGAGAGAGAGAGAGAGAGAGAGAGAGAGAGAGAGGGGGGGGGAGGGAGGGAAGGGGGGGAGAGGAGAGGAGAGGAGGGAGGGAGGGAGGGAGGGAAGGGAGAGGAGAGGAGGGAGGGAGGGAGATACTGTTATCTTGAAGAATAGTAAAAAGCCTATTACACACAGAGAGGGTGAGTTAGTGAAAGAGATTGAAAGAGAGACACAGAGATATGGAGAGAGACACAGACAGAGAGACACAGAGAGAGACAAGGATATCTGGGGGTAGGTCAGAAACATGAATGCAGGAAAAGACAGCTCACCCCTCAGAACAACATCAAAGCTTTAGTTGTCATAGACAAGGATTACGCCCAGATCCCCTCCTCATCATCCTAGTGTTACAGCACAGCAGCAGGGGGCAGCGTTTAGTAAAAAGCAGAATGTTACTGGAATTAGTAGAAGATCCAAGTTCAAATTTAAATAAATAAAAAGCAGATTGAGGGAAAACAAAGTGTTAGTTTAGTTTTCAGTCCAACAAATGTTTTATATTTGTGTTTTATAAGTATGTATTTGAGCGGGTCTGAATGAGGAAAAGCGATACAGGAGTGTGGAGACACACAGATATGCATAGATTTTAATAGCCAACTGTACGTATGCCGAAATACAATCACCCTTCAATTAGACCTACAACATGACAAAGGGAGGAAGAGGTTACAGATGGGATGAGAGCTTGCCTGGTCAGGGGAGGGATGAGAGCTTACCTGGTCAGGGGAGGGATGAGAGCTTACCTGGTCAGGGGAGGGATGAGAGCTTACCTGGTCAGGGGAGGGATGAGAGCTTGCCTGGTCAGGGGAGGGATGAGAGCTTACCTGGTCAGGGGAGGGATGAGAGCTTGCCTGGTCAGGGGAGGGATGAGAGCTTACCTGGTCAGGGGAGGGATGAGAGCTTACCTGGTCAGGGGAGGGATGAGAGCTTACCTGGTCAGGGGAGGGATGAGAGCTTGCCTGGTCAGGGGAGGGATGAGAGCTTGCCTGGTCAGGGGAGGGATGAGAGCTTACCTGGTCAGGGGAGGGATGAGAGCTTACCTGGTCAGGGGAGGGATGAGAGCTTACCTGGTCAGGGGAGGGATGAGAGCTTACCTGGTCAGGGGAGGGATGAGAGCTTACCTGGTCAGGGGAGGGATGAGAGCTTACCTGGTCAGGGGAGGGATGAGAGCTTACCTGGTCAGGGGAGGGATGAGAGCTTACCTGGTCAGGGGAGGGATGAGAGCTTACCTGGTCAGGGGAGGGATGAGAGCTTACCTGGTCAGGGGAGGGATGAGAGCTTACCTGGTCAGGGGAGGGATGAGAGCTTACCTGGTCAGGGGAGGGATGAGAGCTTACCTGGTCAGGGGAGGGATGAGAGCTTGCCTGGTCAGGGGAGGGATGAGAGCTTACCTGGTCAGGGGAGGGATGAGAGCTTACCTGGTCAGGGGAGGGGCGATGCCCTGCGTGGGGGGGTCCTCGGGCGGGGCCTCCTCGGTGATGGGGGGGTGGGTGGCGTGGTTGCTGAGAGTGAGGAGGTCCGTGAGGGGGGTGGTGGGGATGCGGGCCCTGCTGAGGCGGCCCGTGCGGATGCTGCTGTTGAGGATGGGGGTGCTGTTGGGGGTGAGGGTGTTGAGGATGGGGGTGCTGTTGGGGGTGAGGGTGTTGTTGGGGGTGTTGCTGGGGGTGAGGGTGCTGTTGAGGGTGTTGTTGGGGGTGCTGTTGTTGAGGGTGAGGCTGCTGTGGTCTGGGCCCTCCATGTTGGTGCTGGGGAGGGGCCTGGGGGTGTCCAGGGTGGGGATGTTGGGACGGGGCCTGGGGGTGTCCAGGGTGGGGGTGTTGGGACGGGGCCTGGGGGTGTCCAGGGTGGGGGTGCTGGGACGGGGCCTGGGGGTGTCCAGGGTGGGGGTGTTGGGACGGGGCCTGGGGGTGTCCAGGGTGGGGGTGTTGGGACGGGGCCTGGGGATGTCCAGGGTGGGGGTGTTGGGACGGGGCCTGGGGGTGTCCAGGGTGGGGGTGTTGGGACGGGGCCTGGGGGTGTCCAGGGTGGGGGTGCTGGGACGGGGCCTGGGGGTGTCCAGGGTGGGGGTGCTGGGACGGGGCCTGGGGGTGTCCAGGGTGGGGGTGCTGGGACGGGGCCTGGGGGTGTCCAGGGTGGGGATGTTGGGACGGGGCCTGGGGGTGTCCAGGGTGGGGGTGCTGGGACGGGGCCTGGGGGTGTCCAGGGTGGGGGTGCTGGGACGGGGCCTGGGGGTGTCCAGGGTGGGGGGCGTGAGGATATGGGGGCTGCTGCTGGGGCTGGGGGTACTGGGGCTGGGAGGGCTGGGGGTGGGAGGGCTGGGGGGCAGAGTGGGGGTGGTAGTGGTCATCCTCATAGTTGTCAGCGATCAGCTTCATCCTGCTCTGGGTCTGTGGTCCGGAGGAGGAATATTGGTTTAGCCACGCAAATACTGGCTGCAAGTACAGCACTGTAGGTAACATCACATATAGTCCTAGCTGTTAGCTAACTAACAGCACAGAGATATTCCTGGTTGTTAGCCAACTAACAGAGATAGTTAGCTAGCTAGCAAACAACTAGGACGAACAGAGACAGTCCTACCCGTACAAAAAAAGTATACTTCAAGTTTAATTTGTAAGTATACTTAAGTATAAAAAGTATACTATTATCATGGCACTTAAAGTATACTAGCAGTGTACTTATTTATATACTATTTTTATACTAAGTAAACTGAATTGTCCCACTTTTTAGTTTATTTAGTACACTTTAAAGTACAGTTATAGTGTGTTGTAAGTTCACTATTGAATATTTTAAAGTAGCTGTGTAGTGCACTTTTAGTTTATGGAGTATACTTCCTAAAGTACTTAAAAGTATACTTTGGAATACTTTCAAGTGCACTTTCAATTAATGTAAGTACTTCAAGAAGTTAACTTAATAAATGTCCATTAACTATCATTTACTAATATATTTAAATGTTTAGGGGCCCCTCAAACGCCACCGATCTTGCGTCACTTGAGGAGAACTGGGGCCCTCGCCAAGTGACGCTGCAGATTATCAGATGAAAGAAGCAAATTACTGCGTATGGTTTCACATTGTAATAATCCAGCTCCTCTTATCAAACGTAATAGTCATTTAACTCATGGTTTCAATGGTAAACCAGCACAACAATGACAATTCCCATGCAACAAAACACTACAGATTCTAAGCAGACGCGTAAAAAAATGTATCAACAACACTCTATTTACCGCCTTGCATCATGGGAATTGACAAGCCAATGAGCCACGCTATCTTCATTTTTTCACGTCGTTATTTTGTTCTTCAGTCAGTTTGACAGTATAACCTTCAAATGCATAATGCCACCCTTCTGTCTGCTTCTTTTTCAAATTGCTTTTTCGTTTTTTTCATAATACTCCAATTGATAATTATTAGTATAGTATAAGAGTATAGGGCTTTAAAATGTTTTGGCAGTAATTAAGGTTACAGCTTCAGTAACAAAAAAGATTCAATGTGCAATGCATAATAGATTCTCCTAGACATGAATAATTAGAATATACAAGATGGATCTAAAAAATGTAACTTGTAATGTACTTAAAAGTAAAAGTATTTTGACTGTTTTTGCTGTATAATAAAAGAAAACGTACATCCTACTCCAGAAGAAATGTATACCATTTTTTTAAGCATACTTCTTAAAAGTATATCAAAAGTGAAGTATTTTCTAAGCATACTTCTTAAAAGTATATCAAAAGTGAACTATTTTCTAAGCATACTTAAAAGTATATCAAAAGTGAACTATTTTCTAAGCATACTTCTTAAAAGTATATCAAAAGGGAACTATTTTGTAAGCATACTTCTTAAAAGTATATCAAAAGTGAACTGAAAGTGTACTATCCATTTTAGTATACTTATAGTATACTTTAATATACATATTTTTTGTAAGGGTAGTCACAGCACAGTCACAAGGCAGAGAGCTAGTTGTTACCTGTTGTTTGAGCTGGTGCATCAGTCTGTCCTTCTCCCTCTTCAGCCCTAGCACCTCCTCCTGGCTCTTCTTCTTGTTGGAAGCAGACAGCTCCAGCAGGGCAATATTAGCATCCTTCTCACTGATGGCTGCCAGCAAGGCTTGCTGCCTGGGGAACACAGAATAACGAGTTAGCTTAGCATAAACACAGTAATATAGCTGGCCTAGCACAGCAAAAACCGAAACCTACAACCAGCTATATTGTTAACACAAAGAGAAAACACAATATAGGTCACAGTAAAGACACCAGTTAGTACAAGAGTATAAGTTAAAGTACATGTACACTGATCGACTTAATCAAAGCAAACAGAACAAAAAAATCCACTAAAATCGGTAAATAATAGGGTAAAAGCAAGTCTATATCTACAACGGCGTATTAGGGCCATTGTAGGTAAGAGGGGGGGTTATATTCAGAGAAAGAAATTGTACATTTGCGAAGAAAAAAGTCTGAATTTCCAAGATTAAAGTCGTAAATTTGCAAGAAAAAAACTAGTAATTTATCGGGGGAAGAAACTCTGAGTTTCTCCGAGATTATAAAGTCACGCATTTGCAAGATTAAAGTAAAAAAAAAAATTAGAGAAAAAAATAGTAATTTGAATTACTGATTCAATTGAATGGGAAAATGTGTCCAAACTTTTGACTGGTACTGTACATTTAGCAGATGCTCTTATCCAGAGCGACTTACAGTAAGTACAGGGACAATACCCCCCGAGGCAAGTAGGGTGAAGTGCCTTGTCCAAGGACTAAAGAATATATTGTGTTTATTAAAGTTATGCATTGTGCTTATTAAAGTTCTGTCTTATAAACTTAGAAGTGTGCTCAGGCTTAAACATTGTGACTCACACAGGGCGGGGGGAGTCAGGGGTGCGGGCGGAGAGAGAGGAACAATACAGACGATTCTCGACCACAGTTTGGGAAAAAGGTTGTATTTTGTGTCTCTATCTCTTCATTTTCAGAAACAACCTTGAAACCGGGTGGAGACGGCACCCGAGCAGGTGGGACGCGTCGGCAAGAACTCCCTGCTTCACAGGAGAACAAGCTCAACCCTCTTCTTGTGTTTTTTGTTTTACTGCACTGTATAATATATGCTGGGGCAGGGACAGATAGTGAGTTGGACTTCGTGAACCAACCCAAACTCTGTTGCGGGTAGGAAAACGTAGACAACCCCAGAGCTCTGTACTTGTTGATTTCCAACTGCTGCATTAAAGCTGATATTATCAGACCTCTGCGACTCCAGACCACTCTTTCTAGAACACAGACTTGTGTCATTGAATACTATCATTACATATTGGAATTGGACACAAATTATTTAAATCCTTCAGGACACAAGATCATTTTTCACGGCCAAGAATCAAACCGAACCGGCAACCTTCTGATTAATAGCCCGATTCCCCAACTGCTCAGCTATCTGACCTTTTTTGAGGATGCGGCCGTAAATAAAAAGTAGTGGTGCCATTTGTCGTCATCCCGCCCAAGATGGACTCACTTCATCTCCAGGATCTCCTCCAGCTGTTTCCTGCGTTCCTGCCTCAGGTTGGTCAGGTGTCCATCCCGCTCGTGCAGGGACTGCTGCGTGGAGGAGAGACGCTGTTTGGTGGCCTCCAGCTCCTGCCTGGTCCTCTCCAGCGTGTTCATCAACTCCTCCAGCTGGAACACACACACATGCACGCAGACACACATAGACACACACATGCACGCAGACACACACACAGTTATCCATCTGTGTGTAGCCCGGTAATAGAAGTTAGCTAGCTAGCTGTGTGTGGTCCGGGAGTAGAAGTTAGCTAGCTGTGTATGGCCCGGTAGTAGAAATTAGCTAGCTAGCTGTGTGTGGTCCGGAAGTAGAAGTTAGCTAGCTAGCTGTGTATGGCCCGGTAGTAGAAGTTAGCTAACTAGCTGTGTGTGGTCCGGGAGTAGTCGTAGGAGAATAGGCTGTTCGTGTGGCGTTTATGTAGGTAGCGGACCGACATGGTTTTATCATCCAGCCCTACCTCAACATGCAACAACTGTCTCCACACTACCACACCCTCTCTCCTGGCTCTCTCAAACTGCATCCCCACTCAAACACACCTTCACGTGTTGGCTACTATCCATGGTGTTGTCCTTGCGAGGGTCTTGACCTATGATTTTCTTTTCCACTTGAGGCCCCAGCTTGATGTTTGGACCCTTCTTGGTTACTTGGTCCTTGCCTTGCCTGTGAAAACAAACAAATTAAATGCTTTCCGGATAATACATTTATTCTCAATCTGACCTCACACCATCCTCTCTCTTTGGGTTAGCTCTCTGCACAGTCCTGTTAGTGTAATGATGAGGAATGTGTCAGTCATTCATCCTGTCCTTACAGTCACAACCTCATACAACCTGTGTACAAAACTATGGAAACTGGAATTCAAGATTGAAAAAAATAATGCTTTTGTTAAAAAAAGTTTGATTTAGAATGATGTTATTGGATGTAAAACAGACAAATGAGCTGAAGATGACATGAGCCATGCAACCAGAGTGTGAATTATACAATGACAATCGGGGGGGTCAACTTCTTCTCCAGGGCGTGTATCGACCCCCCGACCTGTTGTTTTTATCTCTTTTGGGGGGGTCCAAGTCTTAATTAGGGGAGTCAGACCCCCCCATAATTTGCACCCTGCATGCAACCTTCAAGTTCACTGTTAGAAAAGTTAAAGATGTAACTCTTTATCCTGTATAAAAAGCGTTCAGACTTTCCTGTTTTGTGTGTCATCTTTTTTGTAGTTGGCACAGAAAATGAGGTAGAGGTGGAGGGAGATGGATTTAGGGTTAAGGGATCAGTGGTTATACTGGGGTCAGGGTGTTATGCTCGGGTGGAGGGGTCATGCTGGGGTCAGGGGTCATGATAGGGTCAGTCGTCATGGTGAAAAAACGCTCCTTACCTGGGAGCAAGGCTTCAGACGAAGGATAGGAGGAGGAGGAATGGTAGGACAAGAGGAAGAAATAGCAAATACAAGAAACAAACAGACATTAGAACTTGGACAGAAACAACAAAAAGAAGACCCACAAAACACCAGCCTGTCCAGCAATCTGGGCCCAGCCGTGACATGATGCTCATCATACAGGGATCAGCCGTGACGTGATGCTCATCATACAGGGATCAGCCGTGACGTGATGCTCATCATACAGGGATCAGCCGTGACGTGAAGCTCATCATACAGGGATCAGCCGTGACGTGATGCTCATCATACAGGGATCAGCCGTGACGTGATGCTCATCATACAGGGATCAGCCGTGACGTGATGCTCATCATACAGGGATCAGCCGTGACGTGAAGCTCATCATACAGGGATCAGCCGTGACGTGATGCTCATCATACAGGGATCAGCCGTGACGTGATGCTCATCATACAGGGATCAGCCGTGACGTGAAGCTCATCATACAGGGATCAGGCGTGACATGATGCTCATCATACAGGGATCAGCCGTGACGTGAAGCTCATCATACAGGGATCAGTCGTGACGTGATGCTCATCATACAGGGATCAGCCGTGACGTGAAGCTCATCATACAGGGATCAGCCGTGACGTGATGCTCATCATACAGGGATCAGCCGTGACGTGATGCTCATCATACAGGGATCAGCCGTGACGTGATGCTCATCATACAGGGATCAGCCGTGACGTGATGCTCATCATACAGGGATCAGCCGTGACGTGATGCTCATCATACAGGGATCAGCCGTGACGTGATGCTCATCATACAGGGATCAGGCGTGACGTGATGCTCATCATACAGGGATCAGCCGTGACATGATGCTCATCATACAGGGATCAGCCGTGACGTGATGCTCATCATACAGGGATCAGCCGTGACATGATGCTCATCATACAGGGATCAGGCGTGACGTGATGCTCATCATACAGGGATCAGCCGTGACGTGAAGCTCATCATACAGGGATCAGTCGTGACATGATGCTCATCATACAGGGATCAGCCGTGACGTGATGCTCATCATACAGGGATCAGCCGTGACGTGATGCTCATCATACAGGGATCAGCCGTGACGTGATGCTCATCATACAGGGATCAGCCGTGACGTGATGCTCATCATACAGGGATCAGCCGTGACGTGATGCTCATCATACAGGGATCAGCCGTGACGTGATGCTCATCATACAGGGATCAGCCGTGACGTGATGCTCATCATACAGGGATCAGCCGTGACGTGATGCTCATCATACAGGGATCAGCCGTGACGTGATGCTCATCATACAGGGATCAGGCGCTTCACCCGCAGCAGCCGGCCAGGGGAGCGGAACAGAGGAACAGTCTCATACTGCAGTATTTCAGTATTTCTACTGGACCCCCTGGTAATTTGTGCATGAAGCAGCCAGCGGGAGACCCTGTGACTCTCCTCCTCAAGCTGACAGCAAGGGAGCTTGTAGCGTGTGTGTAGCGTGTGTGTAGCGTGTGTGTGGCGTGTGTGTGTAGCGTGTGTGTGGTGTGTGTGTGGCGTGTGTGTGGCGTGTGTGTGTAGCGTGTGTGTGGCGTGTGTGTGGCGTGTGTGTGGTGTGTGTGTGGCGTGTGTGTGGCGTGTGTGTGTGGCGTGTGTGTGGCGTGTGTGTGGCGTGTGTGTGTAGCGTGTGTGGCGTGTGTGTGGCGTGTGTGTGGCGTGTGTGTGGCGTGTGTGTAGCGTGTGTGTGGCGTGTGTGTGTAGCATGTGTGTGGCGTGTGTTTGGTGTGTGTGTGTAGCGCGTGTGTGGCGTGTGTAGAACCAAGGGAGAGGGGGGTGTTTCTACATGCAGTCATACGGGCGGGGGGTCCAGCCAGCCCAGACAGGAGGGGGGAGGGGAGGGGGGGTTGAGCAAAGGTGAGACAGAGAGAGACAGAAAAAGAGAGACTACTGTCTCACTTTTAGGCAATAGGACCATCAAGACAGGAAAAAGCGAGAACAGAGGGAGGCAGGGAGGGAGGCAGGAAGGGAGGCAGGGAGGGAGGCAGGGAGGGACTACAAACACACACACCTCCTGAACTCCCTGATTCAGTTCAGACTGAGCCCTACCTAGTCTAACCCCTCTCAGCATGTAGGCCCGCTAAGACTGAGCACATTCCTTTAACATCTGGTACAGCAAGATGGGGAGAACAGGAGGGTGGAAGGAGGGAGAGGGGCGAGGTGAGGCTAAGGTTAGGTGTGAAGGTGAGGGTGTGGATGAGTTTGAAACTAATACTGGCTTCTGATTTGAGCCAACATGGATCCTGTTTATTTGATGCTTGATCTGTAGATGCTCCAGAGGTTTGGATAGGAATGTTCCTGTCTAGGTTAACTGACAGGAGGAGGAGGAGAGGGAGGAGGAGGGAGGAGGAGAGGGAGCAGGGAGCAGGAGGGAGGAGAGGGAGCAGGAGGGAGGAGAGGGAGCAGAAGGGAGGAGGGAGGAGGAGAGGGAGCAGGAGGAGAGGGAGCAGGAGGGAGGAGGGAGCAGGAGGGAGGAGGAGAGGGAGCAGGAGGGAGGAGGAGAGGGAGGAGGAGGGAGGAGGAGAGGGAGGAGGAGGGAGGAGGAGAGGGAGCAGGAGGGAGGAGAGGGAGCAGGAGGGAGGAGAGGGAGGAGGAGAGCGAGCAGGAGGGAGGAGGATAGGGAGCAGGAGGGAGGAGGATAGGGAGCAGGAGGGAGGAGGAGAGGGAGCAGGAGAGGGAGCAGGAGGGAGGAGGAGAGGGAGCAGGAGGGAGGAGGATAGGGAGCAGGAGGGAGGAGGGAGGAGGAGAGGGAGGAGGAGAGGGAGCAGGAGGGAGGAGGAGAGGGAGCAGGAGGGAGGAGAAGAGGGAGGAGAGGGAGGAGGAGAGGGAGCAGGAGGGAGGAGGAGAGGGAGCAGGAGGGAGGAGAGGGAGCAGGAGGGAGGAGAGGGAGGAGGGAGGAGGAGAGGGAGCAGGAGGGAGGAGAGGGAGCAGGAGGGAGGAGGAGAGGGAGCAGGAGGGAGGAGGAGAGGGAGCAGGAGGGAGGAGAGGGAGCAGGAGGGAGGAGGAGAGGGAGCAGGAGGGAGGAGAGGGAGCAGGAGGGAGGAGGATTCAGCTCTCTAAAGATAAGACCTTCCCACATCATGAAAGCAACATCAAACAGCCAGCACACAAAAACACACAGAAGAAAACTGGTGTGTGTAAACAGCTGTATAACAAGCTAAACCACATTTGTTACAACTGAGATGGAGTAGACACCCACAGGAGGGTACAGTAATATGTCTGTGTTTCATGTGTATAGCTGGAGTTCTAACTGTGTTCAGCACAGCACAGGTGACAAACAGTCACATCACACCCAGCATTCCTCTAGTTCAGGGGTCCCCAAACTATGCTCTGCACGCAGACTATGGCCCGCCCACACATTTGGACCGGCCCTCTGAACAATGCCAGACATATTTAGAAAATTAAATTTTAAATAGGCCTATATGTTTTAATAATATCATATCTGTATTTGATAATGAAGGTTGGCTTTCAAACTAAAATTTCCCTTAGTTATTACCTATTAAAATTTCCCTTCGTTATTAACTATAAATATTAACGTAAACAAATCATTTGTTAGAGTCACCCACCAACAGAATGGTACATTCAACATAATGTTCCATAGTGATCGAGCAGGTGCACACGAGCCAGCAAGAAAATCCGGCCCATGTTATTTTCTGTTACAGACCGACCCAGCCCCACATTAAAGAAAGGAAAAATTATTTGTCCCTCGCAGAAAAAAGTTTGGTTACCCCTGCTCTAGTTCATTCCTCTAGTTCCTCTAGTTCATGGTCATAAAGGGACACATTCCTTTTAGACCTTTGATGCTTGAAGCATCTCAGATCATCTCAGATCATCTCAGATCATCTCAGATCATCTCAGATGACTCATTCCTTATGTTACACAGAGAAGCAGCTACACTCAGAAGAAGGCCACAACACAACATGCTCTCAGAACTATTCAGGTGCAGTTACACAGTCACTTGCACACATTCAGTGACTCGCACTGAAATGATTAATGAATGAATGCAGACATTCACTAGACTTGGTGTGATCCAGCGATCTCCTTATCAAGAGATCGCAGACAGGGTAAGGCAGACAAGCAGACAGACAGACCCAGGTAAACAGACAGGTCAGGCAGGCAGACAGGTCAGGCAGGCAGACAGGTCAGGCAGGAAGGCAGATGGGTCAGGCAGACAGACAGACAGGCAGGCAGGCAGACAGACAGGCAGACAGGCAGAGATGCGGTCACTGGGCCAGTCAGACTCTAGGGGACCAGGCAGCCCAGCTGAAGATCCAGGGGGCAGAGCACTCACTTTCCCAGGAAGTCCCAAACCATCCCCCCTATTTGCTGGGGGGCGGGGTCAGGGGGGGCCCTGCCTCCAGGACGGGGGAGGGGGTGAGGGGCAGAGAGGGGGGGGCTGGAGGAGGGGGGAGCGGCCCACCGGGAAGAGGGGTGGGGAGAGGGGGGGGGGGGAGAAGGTGGACAGAAAGGAGTGAAGAGTGGTTGAGGAAGAGGAAGGACAGAACAGGTAACAAGCAGGGAAAGATAGCAGGAGGTGGAGGGTGATATGTAAACAGGGAGACAGGATAGAGGAGGGTGAGATGTAAACAGGGAGACAGGATAGAGGAGGGTGAGATGTAAACAGGGAGACAGGATAGAGGAGGGTGAGATGTAAACAGGGAGACAGGATACAGGAGGGTGAGATGTAAACAGGGAGACAGGATACAGGAGGGTGAGATGTAAACAGGGAGACAGGATACAGGAGGGTGAGATGTAAACAGGGAGACAGGATACAGGAGGGTGAGATGTAAACAGGGAGACAGGATACAGGAGGGTGAGATGTAAACAGGGAGACAGGATACAGGAGGGTGAGATGTAAACAGGGAGACAGGATACAGGAGGGTGAGATGTAAACAGGGAGACAGGATACAGGAGGGTGAGATGTAAACAGGGAGACAGGATACAGGAGGGTGAGATGTAAACAGGGAGACAGGATACAGGAGGGTGAGATGTAAACAGGGAGACAGGATACAGGAGGGTGAGATGTAAACAGGGAGACAGGATACAGGAGGGTGAGATGTAAACAGGGAGACAGGATACAGGAGGGTGAGATGTAAACAGGGAGACAGGATACAGGAGGGTGAGATGTAAACAGGGAGACAGGATACAGGAGGGTGAGATGTAAACAGGGAGACAGGATACAGGAGGGTGAGATGTAAACAGGGAGACAGGATACAGGAGGGTGAGATGTAAACAGGGAGACAGGATACAGGAGGGTGAGATGTAAACAGGGAGACAGGATACAGGAGGGTGAGATGTAAACAGGGAGACAGGATACAGGAGGGTGAGATGTAAACAGGGAGACAGGATACAGGAGGGTGAGATGTAAACAGGGAGACAGGATACAGGAGGGTGAGATGTAAACAGGGAGACAGGATACAGGAGGGTGCGATGTAAACAGGGAGACAGGATACAGGAGGGTGCGATGTAAACAGGGAGACAGGATACAGGAGGGTGAGATGTAAACAGGGAGACAGGATACAGGAGGGTGCGATGTAAACAGGGAGACAGGATACAGGAGGGTGCGATGTAAACAGGGAGACAGGATACAGGAGGGTGAGATGTAAACAGGGAGACAGGATACAGGAGGGTGAGATGTAAACAGGGAGACAGGATACAGGAGGGTGAGATGTAAACAGGGAGACAGGATACAGGAGGGTGAGATGTAAACAGGGAGACAGGATACAGGAGGGTGAGATGTAAACAGGGAGACAGGATACAGGAGGGTGAGATGTAAACAGGGAGACAGGATACAGGAGGGTGAGATGTAAACAGGGAGACAGGATACAGGAGGGTGAGATGTAAACAGGGAGACAGGATACAGGAGGGTGAGATGTAAACAGGGAGACAGGATACAGGAGGGTGAGATGTAAACAGGGAGACAGGATACAGGAGGGTGAGATGTAAACAGGGAGACAGGATACAGGAGGGTGAGATGTAAACAGGGAGACAGGATACAGGAGGGTGAGATGTAAACAGGGAGACAGGATACAGGAGGGTGAGATGTAAACAGGGAGACAGGATACAGGAGGGTGAGATGTAAACAGGGAGACAGGATACAGGAGGGTGAGATGTAAACAGGGAGACAGGATACAGGAGGGTGAGATGTAAACAGGGAGACAGGATACAGGAGGGTGAGATGTAAACAGGGAGACAGGATACAGGAGGGTGAGATGTAAACAGGGAGACAGGATACAGGAGGGTGAGATGTAAACAGGGAGACAGGATACAGGAGGGTGAGATGTAAACAGGGAGACAGGATACAGGAGGGTGAGATGTAAACAGGGAGACAGGATACAGGAGGGTGAGATGTAAACAGGGAGACAGGATACAGGAGGGTGAGATGTAAACAGGGAGACAGGATACAGGAGGGTGAGATGTAAACAGGGAGACAGGATACAGGAGGGTGAGATGTAAACAGGGAGACAGGATACAGGAGGGTGAGATGTAAACAGGGAGACAGGATACAGGAGGGTGAGATGTAAACAGGGAGACAGGATACAGGAGGGTGAGATGTAAACAGGGAGACAGGATACAGGAGGGTGAGATGTAAACAGGGAGACAGGATACAGGAGGGTGAGATGTAAACAGGGAGACAGGATACAGGAGGGTGAGATGTAAACAGGGAGACAGGATACAGGAGGGTGAGATGTAAACAGGGAGACAGGATACAGGAGGGTGAGATGTAAACAGGGAGACAGGATACAGGAGGGTGAGATGTAAACAGGGAGACAGGATACAGGAGGGTGAGATGTAAACAGGGAGACAGGATACAGGAGGGTGAGATGTAAACAGGGAGACAGGATACAGGAGGGTGAGATGTAAACAGGGAGACAGGATACAGGAGGGTGAGATGTAAACAGGGAGACAGGATACAGGAGGGTGAGATGTAAACAGGGAGACAGGATACAGGAGGGTGAGATGTAAACAGGGAGACAGGATACAGGAGGGTGAGATGTAAACAGGGAGACAGGATACAGGAGGGTGAGATGTAAACAGGGAGACAGGATACAGGAGGGTGAGATGTAAACAGGGAGACAGGAAAAGAGGAACATTTGGACGAGGATGGCAAAGAAGGACAGAAACACAGAGTTGATTAAACACAGCTGCTGGACACAGTGGACACACTAGAGTGCAGCACCTCTCTGTTCCTGCAGGGGGCACCAGGTGCAGCAGTCCTGCATCTGGACCCATCCTGGGTGCATGCTCACACACAAACACTCCTAATGTTGGGTCTCTGTTTTCTTAATGTACAAAATAAACTTTCCTTAAAAGAGGTTGGCTACTACAGCCTCAAAAATCTCAAGACTAAGTGTGAAGATTAAATAATGAATTAAAGAATAACTACAGCGGTGGGGGGGGGGGTCTGGGAAGCGTTCACACAGACTCACCACACAGGGGTCGTTTATCAATCCGCAGAACGCTAATAAGGTACTTCTCGATGAGAGCGGCAAGATCAAGGGGACGGAGATAAACTAATTACACAACACTCTTCAGACACGTTCGTCCAAAAGACCTTTGTTTGCTGTGACCAAACTAGTACTTCAGGCTGTGAACGGCTGTTGAAGTGACCTTTCTGGGCAGTGCGTGTTCAGGGATACTAAGAAAGCACAGGCTATGAAGACCGCCAAACAAACCTAGAATCAAGATGAACGGTTTGCTTCCATGTGTACAGCATGGAGAATCAGCCCCCAAACCTACATCTCTCGAATCATTCGAGACGTTTTCAGGAATATGAGAAGTCAGAGGAGAAGCACATTTACAATTTAAAACACATTCTAAATGAAAGATGGTTCCACATGTAGGTACATGAGGACTCCCCCACCTCTCCAGCTCTGCAATCTTCTTGTCCTTGTCATTCTTCTCTGTCTCCACCTCCCTCAGGATGTCCAGCAGTCTCTCCACCTCCGCCTGAGCCTTGCCTGACTCGTCCTTGTAGAAGGATAGCTCCTTCTCCAGCTGCTTCACCCGCTCCCCGTACTCTGGTGCCCCCCGGGACCCCACCTGCTGCTCCACCTCGTGGGCCTTCTGCTGTCACACACACACACACACACACACATATACACACACACACACAGTTGTAGTCAGTGAATGTGTGTTGTGAGCTGTGAGAGAACAGGAGCATCATCACGGTCGCTGGCTCATTACGTTTAACAGACCTTTTATTCATCCCATTACCAGCCCTCTGAGGCTACCACTGCTGCAAGTGTGTGTGTGTGGTGTGCCAGTATGTGTTTGTGCATGTGTCTGAGCGCATTGATGATACCAACACAAAATATCTTATATCTGTACTCTTGATGTGTTCATTTTATATTACAGTATTTTACAAACTATCAGTTTGTCAGAGTAGATCAACACTTCATCTTCTTACCATCACCCCAGAACAAGTCGAAAACCCATTTAGAACATTTCAACATCATTTAAACACATCATCCATGAGGATCTAGGGCAACATGACGCAGCATGAGAGGCGGAGCTTCACCACCACACTAGCCACACCCACCACCACACTAGCCACACCCACCACCACACTAGCCACACCCACCACCACACTGACCACAACCCCCACCACAGTAACCATCACACTGACCACACACACCACCACACTGACCACACCCACCACCACACTGACCACACCCACCCTCACAGGGACCTCACCTACGACACAACACACTGACCACACACATTCAAGCATGATAGTGACCACACACACACACACTCAAGCATGACAGTGACCACACACAAGCAAGCATGACAGTGACCACATACACACACACTCAAGCGTGACACAGTGACCACACACACACATTCAAGCGTGACACAGTGACCACACACACACACACATTCAAGCGTGACACAGTGACCACACACACACATTCAAGCATGACACAGTGACCACACACACACACACACAGTCAAGCGTGGCACAGTGACTGGATGGCATGCAGTGTAGAGCCACACCCATGCAGGACCCTGACAGGAGAACATTCTATATGCCTCCTGTCCTCCAGAGCAGGTCGTACCGCTTCACCACGGCAACACAAAGCTACATATCAGAAGCATGGGGAACACAGTCATGGTGGTCACACATCTAATGGCTGAGGATATATATCCTGTAAGATTGTCATGCTGGAGATAACACAGCAGATCTTTTCTTATATACACAATACTATACTGTATATAAATGAAAATATTATTCTGATTAAGAACTCTTTCTCCCAAAAGCTTCGGCATTTCTCTATCACAAAGAGCTAAGCAGCTAAAATTTTCAAAAACAAATTCTTCTATAACCACAACAAAAGTACACAAATGTCATCCCTCAGTGATATGGCCAGCACTGTCTGTTGGGGAGAATTAACCCTTGTGCTACCTTCGGGTCCCATGACCCAAAGGTTCATAACGAACCATCGTTGTGTTTACCCAATTTTACCCAATACAAAAACAAATTAAAATAATATTCTTTTAACCTTTGCAATGTGGGGGGTTAAAAGAAAATGCTTCACTTTGTTTTTGTATGCAGTAAATTTGTCGCAATACGACGGTGGGTCACAATGACTGATGGGTCAGAATGACCCGAAGATAACACAAGGGTTAAAAAAGATTACACTCAATCCAAAAATTCCTAATTAACATCACAAGCTACAACTCATGATATAGGTATAGCTCTATAGAGCTATAGGTATAGCTCAAACAAATTTTCCTTGATAAAGAAAAGCTAACGCTAACGATGCTAATGCTAACCATGTCTTGTCTTATAGAATGCTAACGCTAACAATGCTAATGCTAACCGTGTCTATGTGTGCTGAGCAGGTCTAACAGGGGCCTGCAGAGTGCCAAGACCAGCATGCATGTAGGTGTCAGAGCGTCGGGCCGTGAGAACCACACCATCACGTTACAAACACTCCAGGAGCCAGACACGATCCTCATGCTTTAATACGACCACAGACAGCTGGGGAGGAACACTTACAGGGTTGTTCATCTGACTGAAAAGCTGCTCAGCTTGCTACATAGTAAAGGTGTGGGGGAGAGGGGGAAAGAAAGGAGGGATGGAGGGATGGAGGGAGGGGGCAGACCCAAGGAAAGGATTGTTAGCATGTACTGTAGCGTTAGTGGGATCAGGGCAGAAGTAGATGTGTTACATGGTACATGTTAAAGGAAGGTCAGACAGCAGACAGGTTGACATGTTCCTGGGGGGACTGCTGGGGAAAGGGGGGGGACGGGGGCAGGGGGAAGGAGGGGGACGGGGGCAGGGGGGGATCAGGGGGAGACCGGGGGGGATTTAACTCCCCCGGGGCAGAGACGGTATGACAGGAGACAGGACCATCTCCTCAGCACACATGTCATGAACGCAGATATTAAGTTTTATACTTTTCTTCAATTCTGTTTTCACATTATGTTAATTTCATTACAGCATGTTACATTAGATTTACATTTAGTCATTTAGCTGACGCTCTTATCCAGTGACTTACAGTAAGTACATGGACATTCTCCCAAGGCAAGTAGGGTGAACTGCCTTGCCCAAGGACACAACGTCATTTTGCACAGCCAGAATTGAACCGGCAACCTTCTGATTAATAGCCCAAATCCCTAACCGCTCAGCCATCTGACCCCCTGCATGTTGGTAAGTATTAGGAACAATTACTATATTGTTTTGGTTTTTCACAATATTTAAACAACAATTGTACTTTAAACAGCGTGAAACCGAACAGCACATTGGGTGAAGATGGGGTGCTGGTATGATCAGGAAAACAAGGATTCAGTCCTGAGAGACTTAAGTTCACAGCCCATAATTAACAGTAAATAAATCACTGATGCAACTAAACTTTGTATAATTTGGCATTGAATTGTTACCAAAAGATTCTAATCACTTATTCTTTTGAGAGCGGCCAACAATATTTCAAATGAGGCTGTAAGATAAAGTCTTAATATCTGCCATGAAGGACATGACTCATGCTCTCAAACTAAGTTCAGCAGCATGCAGGGATTAAAGTGTCGAAACTCAAACCATCCAGGAAATTAACTTTACCAGTCAGTCAAATGAGCCTAGAAATCAACAGGTCGATAAGATCATTTCTTTCGGAACTTTCCTTCTATGTCATAGCAGAAATAACACTGGTAAATTGTTCAAATTCAGTTACTGTAAACTTCTCATTGGAAACCACCACAATCACCACTACGTCTTCCTCAGTCGACCTCTAACCTCAAGATCCACCTGCTTCAGTCTAGATGCAGTGTTCTGGAGGTACTAGTCTATCTGCAGTGTTCTGTAGTCTATCTGCAGTGTTCTGGAGTCTACCTGCAGTGTTCTGTAGTCTACATGCAGTGTTCTGTAGTTTACCTGCCCTGTTCTGTAGTCTACCTGCAGTGTTCTGTAGTCTATCTGCAGTGTTCTGGAGTCTACCTGCAGTGTTCTATAGTATAGTCTACCTGCAGTGTTGTATAGTCTACCTGCAGTGTTCTGTAGTCTACCTGCAGTGTTCTGGAGTCTACCTGAAGTGTTCTGGAGTCTACCTGCCCTGTTCTGTAGTCTACCTGCAGTGTTCTGTAGTCTACCTGCCCTGTTCTGTAGTCTACCTGCCCTGTTCTGTAGTCTACCTGCCCTGTTCTGTAGTCGACCTGCAGTGTTCTGGAGGGTTAGGGTTAGGGGCGTAGCTGAGGACACACCCACCTTCTGCAGCTGTGTCTCCAGCTTGCTGCACTCCTCCTTTTTCTGCTCGATTGCAATCTCCAGGGTCTTCAGCTTGGAGTCCTTCTTCAGCCCAGAGGAAGCCAGCGACGAGGCATGCTCCTTCAGGTCTATCAGGCTGGACTGGAGCACACATTTACATTTTAGTCATTTAGCAGACGCTCTTATCCAGAGCGACTTACAGTAACTAGAAAGTGCATTTCCTGCAGAAAATGCGTTGGAATGCTGAAAGCTGAAATTATTATTTTTTAATTGCTGAAAATACAGAAATTAGAAAATACCCGCAAGCTGAAAGGAATTTCAAAAAAGTCACACAAAAGAGGCAGTGTGGAAACTGAACTGCATCATCTAACAATGCTAAGAGCTGAAATACAATGCGGGAGAAGCTGAAAGCTGAACTGTTAAACTGTAGAAGTAGTAGAAGTAGAATATTCGTTTTAGTAGCTGAAATTATAGTGCTCTTAGCAGGCGCGGATTAATGCACAGGCTTGCCTAGGCTGTAGCCTAGGGGCCCCGCGTGTGCAGGGAGCCCCGGATTGGCCGGATTGTTTTTTAATATTTTAAATGTACTTTAGCGCGAACAACATAAAGACGCTAATTGGCCCATAAGAAAATAAAAACAAATAAAAAGCAGATGATTGGGTAGATGTTATTCGGGTCACATCTGTCCAATCAGCTGCTTCTGGTCAAATCATGTCAGACAATCATTTTCATCAGTCACTGCTATATGGCATAGTGCAGAATGGCCAAAGGAAAATATTTAAGTGGAGCACTAAAACGCAAAACACACACACACACATACCAAGCACCCACACACAAAACTGAGCTTTAAAAAACATGCATACACCCTTTAGATGTTAAGGACGCCGAAAATACACACACACTCACACGACTAACCTCCTTCTCTGTTAACTCCACCTGCAGAGTGTTGACTTTTTCCTTGAGGTCCTTGTTTTCCTTCTTGTAGGATTCAACTTCATCCAGCCTCTCTCTGTCCTCCCTCTCTCTCTGGTCCTTCAGTCGCTCGATTATCCTCTCCTGACACACACACAAACACACACACACACACACGCAAGCACACATGCACACGCACAAATGCATTAACACCATTGCTCACCGTCCCTGGTGGCTGAGGTAACTTTGTGATGTTGGCAGTAGGCTACATTCAGACCGTTCCTTGACTCTGACCACCAAAACACTGTCGAGCTCTGCACTTCAGATCCTTGATCTTCTCTTCATGCACTATTTATATTTTGCTTAAAAGCATTGGCTAAATGACTCACCAATCAAAAGTAACTGTAGCACCAGGGGCGGAGCCAGATGTTGTCAACATTCACGGTTTAGCCCCAACCTAGGACCTGTTTTTATTTTGAGTTTAGAAAGGGACTTACACAGTTCATGCGAGTGCGCAAGGCACATTTCATTGCATTAATTTGAGCATAACATTTTAAAAAATTGCTTTATGTAATATAAACATTACGTTGGACTCATATTGTTATTCTGTGCAGTCATACATCAATTTGTACGTTCGTTACCTTATTGCGACCAATTATTAATCTGTTAACATTAACAACTAGCAAGCAGGCTGATAATCAGATGATTGAGTCTAGCCTAGCTAGCTAATGTCACTGCTCAAATCCGTTCGATAGCTAGTTAGTGATAGCCAGCTAGTGATAGCTAGCTACTCGTACTGTGTGAGTTAATAAGCCTTACCTTCGTAATTGTCGATGTAGCTCGAAAAAGTTTTTTGTGAAAATACTTTTTCGACCTTTCAAAACTTTTTTGGGAAACTTTTTGGGGAAAATATTTTTTCAACCTTTCCAAACTTTATTTTTTAAAGGAAAGGAGAGGAAAGAGGAGAACATCGAAGCATAAAACTAAGTAGAGTAAAGCAGAGCAGAGTACAATAGAGTACTTATTTTTCAAATTATTTAGGAGAAAATACTTTTTCAACCTATCTACTTTTGGGGGATTTTATTTTAAACCTATAAAAACTTTTATCAAAACTTTTTGGGCAAAATACTTCTTCAACATTCCAAAACTTTTTGCGGAAAATTAACAACCTTTCAAAACTTGTGAAAGTGAAAGGAGAGGGGAGAGGAGAACATAGAAGCCTAAAACCAATTAGAGTGAAGCAGAGACAAGAAAGTAACAAGCCTGGCTTGTGTAAGCTTCAGATTCAGGGCTTTTGAGAAAACATACGACAACTCGCCCATGTGTAGCACAAATCCTGTCCTAATGCTGCTGTAGTGTAAGTTCAGCAGTACATCCTCTGGTGCTCTGAGAGCTGCAGCTGCGGGTAGCACCTTCTCAGACAGAGCCTCCTCCAGGGTGGCCAGGGCCGTGTCCGTGTTGCTGGAGTCTGTCTGCAGGGACTTGACCCGGTCCTTCAGACTGCACAGCTGCTTGTCCTTGTCCCTCAGCTGCTCCTGCAAGTTCTCAATCTGGGGGGCAGAGGTCAGGACCAGGGTCGGAGGTCAGGACCAGGGTCGGAGGTCAGGACAAGCATGGTGGTTTGGGAGGGGGGGAGTCAGGGATATACACCGTGAGGTCAAAACTGCACATAAACATATAGTTTGGCCGGATCCATAGGATTGGTTTCCTCCGCTGTCAATCAGTTTCTGGAACACAACTCATTTCCTGTTCAGGCCTTTCACGGTTTACAGCCCTGAGCACCTGATGTTCAGGAAAGATTTCAACTCCCTCCAAACAGCATGTGACAGAAAGAAACAGATATGAAGGTAAAGATGAGGAAGTTAAGATTAAAAAAATAGGAGTGTAAAGACGGAGAGAAACAGAGAGAGAACAGGAGAGAGAGAAGCAGAAACAGAGAGAGAGATGGAGAGAGAGAGAGGGAGGGAGAGTAGAGGTCACGGTGATGAAGAGCATGTGTGTGTTTATAACCTACACTACAGCCAGGGAATCACAGTCCGATCGCCTCAAACTTTATTCTGAACACATCCAAGATAAAGAACAGTCGATGTGAACACGTCAGGTTAGGAAGGACGTTCACCTTCTTCTGCAGGACGTTGATCTTCCTCTCCTTGACCTCCAGCATGTCTTTCATGTCCCGGATCTCCCCGGCCAGGGAGCCCTTCTCCTCCGTCAGCTCCTGCAGCTGCTTGGTCTTCTTGTTTAGGAACGACTCCTTCTCCTCCAGACGCAGGCGCAGAGCGTCCACCTGAGGGACGGACACACACCACACACACACACACCACAGACACACAGACACCACACACACACCACAGACACACATTTAGTCATTTAGCAGACGCTCTTATCCAGAGCGACTTACAGTAAGTACAGGGACATTCCCCCCGAGACAAGTAGGGTGAAGTGCCTTGCCAAAGGACACAACGTCATTTGACACGGGAATCAAACCAGCGACCTTATGATTACTAGCCCGATTCTCTAACCGCTCAGCCACCTGACTCCCACACACACACATCACATAGCTTTTCACAATGTATGCTTCATGTTTTGGATACCCGCAATGTTTTGAGGTTTTTTATTATTTTTATGACTGTTTATGATCATTGACCTATGCACTTTTGTAAAGCTCTCTCTTGTAAGTCGCTTTGGATAAAAGCGTCTCCTAAATGAGTAAATGTAAATAGAGACACACACACACGTGCACAAACACACGAATAATAGAGCTTGAAGAGAGAGACTCACGTTGGAGACAGAACACCTGAACACCTGAACACCTGAACACCTGAACACTCAGAACACCTGAACACCTGAACACCTGAACACTCAGAACACCTGTTCCTTAGTTGAACACCTGTTCCTTAGTTGAACACCTGTTCCTTAGTTGAACACCTGTTCCTTAGTTGAACACCTGTTCCTTAGTTGAACACTTGTTCCTTAGTTGAACACCTGTTCCTTAGTTGAACACCTGTTCCTTAGTTGAACACCTGTTCCTTAGTTGAACACCTGTTCCTTAGTTGAACACCTGTTCCTTAGTTGAACACTCAGCCTGCTTGGAGGCCAAACGAGGCCTGGTGTGTATGCACGTGTATGTGTGTATCTGTCCTGTGTGTGTGTATCTGTCCTGTGTGTGTGTGTATGTATCTGTCCTGTGTGTGTGTATCTGTCCTGTGTGTGTGTATCAGTCCTGTGTGTGTGTGTATCTGTCCTGTGTGTGTGTGTGTGTATCTGTCCTGTGTGTGTGTGTATCTGTCCTGTGTGTGTGTATCTGTCCTGTGTGTGTGTATCTGTCCTGTGTTTGTGTATCTGTCCTGTGTGTGTGTATCTGTCCTGTGTGTGTGTATCTGTCCTCTGTGTGTGTATCTGTCCTGTGTGTGTGTATCTGTCCTGTGTGTGTGTGTGTATCTGTCCTCTGTGTGTGTATCTGTCCTGTGTGTGTGTGTGTGTATCTGCCCTGTGTGTGTGTGTGTATCTGTCCTCTGTGTGTGTATCTGTCCTGTGTGTGTGTATCTGTCCTGTGTGTGTGTGTATCTGTCCTCTGTGTGTGTATCTGTCCTGTGTGTGTGTATCTGTCCTGTGTGTGTGTGTGTTTCTGTTCTGTGTATGTGTGTATCTGTCCTCTGTGTGTGTGTGTGTTTCTGTTCTGTGTATGTGTGTATCTGTCCTGTGTGTGTGTATCTGTCCTGTGTGTGTGTATCTGTCCTGTGTGTGTGTGTATCTGTCCTCTGTGTGTGTATCTGTCCTGTGTGTGTGTATCTGTCCTGTGTGTGTGTGTGTGTTTCTGTTCTGTGTATGTGTGTATCTGTCCTCTGTGTGTGTGTGTGTGTTTCTGTTCTGTGTATGTGTGTATCTGTCCTCTGTGTGTGTATCTGTCCTGTGTGTGTGTGTATCTGTCCTCTGTGTGTGTATCTGTCCTGTGTGTGTGTGTGTGTATCTGTCCTGTGTGTGTGTGTGTTTCTGTTCTGTGTATGTGTGTATCTGTCCTCTGTGTGTGTATCTGTCCTGTGTGTGTGTGTGTGTGTTTCTGTTCTGTGTATGTGTGTATCTGTCCTGTGTGTGTGTGTGTGTGTATCTGTCCTGTGTGTGTGTGTGTGTTTCTGTTCTGTGTATGTGTGTATCTGTCCTCTGTGTGTGTGTGTGTTTCTGTCCTGTGTATGTGTGTATCTGTCCTCTGTGTGTGTGTTTCTGTCCTGTGTGTGTGTGTATCTGTCCTCTGTGTGTGTATCTGTCCTGTGTGTGTGTGTGTGTGTGTTTCTGTTCTGTGTATGTGTGTATCTGTCCTCTGTGTGTGTGTGTGTTTCTGTTCTGTGTATGTGTGTATCTGTCCTCTGTGTGTGTATCTGTCCTGTGTGTGTGTGTGTTTCTGTTCTGTGTATGTGTGTATCTGTCCTCTGTGTGTGTGTGTGTTTCTGTTCTGTGTATGTGTGTATCTGTCCTCTGTGTGTGTGTGTGTTTCTGTTCTGTGTATGTGTGTATCTGTCCTCTGTGTGTGTGTGTGTGTGAGTCTACCTCTGTCTGCAGGATGGCGGCTCGCTGCTCCTTGGCGGTGAGCGACTCCTTCAGCACCTCGATGTGCTGCTTGCAGTCGGAGTTCTGGTTGTTCAGCGTTTCCAGCTTGGTCTGCAGAGCCAGCAGCTCTGACTCCTTCTTAGACAGCTCCTGCTTCAGCTGGTCGATCTGTCACACACACAGGCACACTGTCAACCTCACACCACAGTATTCTGTTTGTGACCAGCAGGGTCAACAGGACAGAAATATCAACATGACACTGTGATAAGTTACAAACCAACACTAGGGGGCGCATCATCAATTCAAATCTATTTATGTCGCCCTTTTTCATGTCAAAGAGGGCTTCACATACGCACATACCTTCATAAAACTGCCCCTCAACCAACCTCAACCCTCAAGGAAGACAAGGAAAACTCTCAGAGAAAAAATTGAAGAAACCTTGGTAGGAGTGATTCAGTGAGGAATCCTCTACTCCAGAGACGGTTGGTGAAAGAGAGGTGCAGAACACAGGCTAAACATAGTCATGCATCAAGAAAAGTGCCAATGGGTGTTGAAACACAGAGATTCAAAGTTCAACTCAGTTCAGAGTAAAGCCGTGGTAGCCTGTAGGGCTGTGTGACCGGCGCAGCATCACACAATCAGAATTTAAATTAAGTAAAAGTACAAAAGTTTAACTATTTCTAAGAACTAAACAATCTAAGAACACAACAATTTAAATATAAAATACAAATATATAAAAATAAGAATAAGAATGAGCAGCGTGAGTGGTCAGCCACAGAACAGCCAGGTAGATGGATGGACAGGAAGGGAAGGGACCAGGATGACCAGGTCATCAACGTGTGTGTGGTTGTGATTGGTTGATCCGTGGACTAACAGCCTCTGTGGGGGTAGTGTGGGGGAGAGTCGCTTGTGGCCCAGAGTAAGTCCTGTCTCTCTCATTAAAGATGCATTCAGGACTGGCTCCCCTGTACGCTTCATACATTATCCAGCACCCTGATCTATGATTGATGAAAAGGCTTCTAAATATAAGACAACAAAACTGGTGTTGAGTGGATGTAAACAGACAAATCTGCCGTGAAGCTAGCCGGGCAGACATGAGACATCTCACACCTGGACTCACAGAAGATCACAGACCAGACAGACGAGCTAGACATGCTAACCGGGCCTAGTCAGGTAACTGTGTTAGCAAACACTGTGGCAGAGCCAATCAGAGACGGCTGAAGTTGAGCGGAGCCGGATAAACCAATTACAATCACACACACAGTGATGATGCGTTCCCTGGTTATGTACATGCTTAACACAGTTTCTAATCATGATATTTCTGTGCTGTTATCTCCCGTGCCTTGCAAAATTCTTTAATTCGTTTATCAAAAAATGATAGTCCTTCACTTAAAAAAACACAGTTTCGGGTAGATTAGCCAACATTCAAATGTTTTCTAAATAAAAGAAATCTGAAAACACATTGAAGTTCCAATCTGGCCTCCCTCTTCCTGACTGTCTCATGCTTAACGCTGAGCATCAACAAACCATCATCTCAGATAGCTGTCAGCACAGCACTGCTGAAGCCAGCAGGTCGTTTAGCGCTAAAGCTAGCTCCTTTCAGCCTGACAGTCAGCCCTGTCAAGTCACTGGACATCAGAGGTGCCAATAATGAGTCTTTTAGCAACGTTTTAGGCTACGTGAATCTGGGAGCCTCTGTCAGTCGGGTGTTGTTTTTTCGTGTGTCTGTGTCCATGCTCCAAGTCTGGATGTCTGTGGTGAGTGTGTGATGTGTGTGAATGTGTGAGTGTGTGATGTGTGTGTACCTTGGTCTTCATGAACTTGGAGTGGTTCTTGTAGATCTCCATCTGTTTGAGTTCCTCCTCCCTGTCCTCAGAGTTCAGAAGACCGCTTGCTTTCAGCATCTGGATCTCATCCTCCAGATCCCGAATGTTGCGCTCCAAAGACGCAATCTTGGTATCCTACACACACACACACACACACACACAGATGATCAGGCCTAGCTCATGATCCAGTACAACAATCCATGTTCAAAAGCACAAGAAATAAGGAGAGAGTAAAAGAGAGTTAAAAAAAAGAGAGAATATTTTTTTGCTGGATGTAGCTGTGAGCCTGAGTGACTGAAATATCCATGGATGAAATCAAAAGCCTCTCTCTCTTACTCTCTCCTTCTCTCTCTCTCTCTCTCTCTCTCTCTCTCTCTCTCTCTCTCTCTCTCTCTCTCTCTCTCTCTCTCTCTCTCTCTCTCTCTCTCTCTCTCTTTCTCTCTCTCTCTCTCTCTCTCTCTCTCTCTCTCTCTTTCTCTCCCTCAGTCTCTCCCTCAGTCTCTCCCTCAGTCTCTCTCTCTCCCTCAGTCTCTCTCTCTCTCCATCTTTCTCTCTCCAAAGATTAATTACCATCTGATAATACTGAGCAGACATCCAGCCAGAGGAGAGACCAGCCAGAGGAGGGAGAGACACGACGAGGAGCAGAGAGACCAGACGTGACGCCTACTAGTCCTCCACACATCGGTACAGAAGCTCTCTGAACTGCCAGCGCTACGCACAGCCTTAACTTTGCAGCTTTTTAAATAAATAATCCAACGTCTTCGAGATTAGCCATGGTCCATCTCCTACTCCTGCAGAGAGTACTGAGCAAACAGGGACCTCTCTCTGTTTGTATCTCGTCCCTCACTCCCTCTCTCTGTTTGTATCTCGTCCCTCCCTCCTTCTCTCTGTTTGTATCTCGTCCCTCCCTCTCTCTCTCTCTCGCTCTCTCTCTCTCTCTCTGTTTATAGTATAATATCCCTCTCTCTCTCTCTCTGTTTATAGTATAATATCCCTCTCTCTCTCTCTCTCTGTTTATAGTATAATATCCCTCCCTCTCTCTCTCTGTTTATATCCCCTCCCTCCCTCACCCCCCCGTCTCTCTTTCGCTTTCATACCAAGCCCCATGCCTCGCTCCCTCGTGAGCGAGATGGACAGGCCGTGGAGGGCTGATCGGCTACTCCAGCGTGTCCCCCTGACAGTGCTCCAGAGTGGGGGGGCCCATGTCCTGGGACACCCACAGCTATGGGGGTCTACACCTGCCTCGCCAGACTCTTTACCCACCAGCCCATAAACACCGCCTCAGACAGCGTTGCTGCTCATCAATACGACAGGAGATGGTATCATACCTCAGCCGGGCGAAGACTTTCCTATCCGCATCCGTTCGGTGCACCACCTGATCAGAGTCCATCTCACGCTATCTCGGAAGGCTGGCTCCCTTTCATTTCCCTCTCTGTATCTGCCTGTTATAAACAACCACACCTGTTTCCATGGTAGCAGCAGTCAAGCAGGTTCAGTGCGCTATGTTGTCTCTAGCGAGCGAGGGGAGGGGGGGAGGGGGGGAATTACTCATGCTGCCATCAGCATCGACATGGCTGTGGAGGAGGAGAGGAGGAGGAAAGGAGGAGAGGAGGAGAGGAGGAGGAGAGCAGGAGAGGAGGAGAGGAGGAGAGGAGGAGGAGAGCAGGAGAGGAGGAGAGGAGGAGGAAAGGAGGAGAGGAGGAGAGGAGGAGGAGAGCAGGAGAGGAGGAGAGGAGGAGAGGAGGAGGAGAGCAGGAAAGGAGGAGAGGAGGAGGAGAGCAGGAGAGGAGGAGAGGAGGAGGAGAGCAGGAAAGGAGGAGAGGAGGAGGAGAAGGAGAGGAGCAGGGAGTTCCTCCAGAGGGGGGTGGGGGTGTTGCTCTGATCGCTGGGACCCATTGGTGTGCTGGTCACATGACCGTGCTGAGGGATGCTGGGAGACCGCTCGAGCAAGCAGCGCTTCAATCCTGCACGGGCTGTGTGCGTGTCAGGCCTGGTGTGAGGTCATGATTTATTTTTAGGAAGTGATGTCATGGCTCTGCAGAGGAGATGAGAGGCGGACAGTGAGGCAGTTGTGTGGTTGTACCTGAAGCTGCTGCTACAGCAGAGCGGCTCTACAACGCTGAGATCCATCTGGCCTGCATCACCATCACACACAGCACCTTCTACAGCTACAGATGGGCATTCATGTGTGGTGTACATTAATGTGTGGTGTAAATTAATGACAGAGCAACGCAGCAGTTATGGCTTAGCATTAGAGGGGTGACGCTGTTTTGTAAAACATAATTTCACCAAATATGATGTGTTTTGGTAACATTATTATGCCCTTTTCATGTATGTATTTACCTCTGGAGAGCCCCTCATCCACTCCCCATGATAGTATGCATTGGCATAACTATCTATACCATTCAGAAGTAAACATGATCAAATAATGACAGCATGTCATTACATAGCAGTTCTTACGCTTGATATCATCGCTAATTTAGTCAACAATTTCTGTGAAAGGGCCGATGACAAACTAAAACAACTTGACAAAACAACATCAGAAGTCCCATCTTCATCTTCATGGGCGATTACATCATCACTAGCTAGCTGGCTGAAGTTGATCTTCTGGTCCAATCACATTCATGCACCGCAAGCAGAAAGCTCAAATTGCAATCCTGTATCGGCTGAAATGACACTTTTGCTCAAACTTGCCAAATCGTGCTGTTAATGCAGGCTGAGAGCATGTAGCCTAGAGAACGTTCCAGAACCCTACCACACCTGTCCTGGCTGCCGGGCCGGAAGCAACATAATAAACAACCAGTAAGACTGGAGTGAAGGATCAAAGGAGCACCTGAAGTTGACACGACATAACAACCATATACAGTACCAGTCAAAGGTTTCGACACATTTTCCCATGTTAGGATAAAACAGCATGTGTATATATACTACATGTATATACAATAGTTTAATGTTATTGTGTAAAAAAAAAATTATGGTTTAACTAAATGTGATGTTGCTGTGCCTGTCACCTTCATCTCTATGATGTCATGTTGCTGTGCCTCTCACCTTCATCTGTATTTACATTTAGTCATTTTAGCAGATGCTCTTATCCAGAGCGACTTACAGTAAGTACAGGGACATTCCCCCCGAGGCAAGTAGGGTGAAGTGCCTTGGCCAAGGACACAACGTCATTTGACACGGCCGGGCGAAAACGTTCAACCTTCAGATTACTAGCACGATTCCCTAAGCGCTCAGCCACCTGACTCCCATGTCCCTCTATGATGTCATGTTGCTGTGCCTCTAACCTTCATCTCTATGATGTCATGTTGCTATGATGTCATGTTGCTGTGCCTCTCATAGATATATATAAAGACTAGATGTCTTACAGCAGAGTCTAGTCCAGAACAGTCAACTCGCTCACCCATAACATTGTGTTGGTGCTACATGTACTATTTAAATGACCATAACTTGCTCAATTTTCAACCGATTTTTAAACGGTTTGGTTTGTTATCAACGTCAGAGATGTCGTTATGCCACTGCATACTTATATTGTATTTGTAAAAAAATAACATAATTATTAATAAGTATGCAGTGGCATAACGACATCTCTGACGTTGATAACAAACCAAACCGTTTAAAAATCGGTTGAAAATTGAGCAAGTTATGGTCATTTAAAAAGTACATGTAGCACCAACACAATGTTATGGGTGAGCGAGTTGACTGTAGCAAGATGGCTGCCATGTGCGGACGTTTGACTCTGTTGTCCGGCAACGCGGACGAGACATCTACCCTTTATATATATATATATGGTGCTTCTTCACCTTCATCTCTATGATGTCATGTTGCTATGATGTCATGTTGCTGTGCCTCTCACCTTCATCTCTATGATGGTCTGCAGAGCCTTGGTCTTCCCTGGGTCCTGGTGCAGCTGGTTCCTCCTGTGCAGCTCCTTGGAGAACCCACAAGAGCTCAAGTCACACGGGGGGGCAACAAAACAAACTGCTGTGCTGTGGTCTCACCCAGTCACTTGTGAAGAGTCAGACAGTGTTAAAGTGTTTAGCGGATGTCAAGATGTTGGTTCAGAGCAGCCAGAGAGCGAGGAGAGCCCAGGTGTGACGGCATGGAGACATGCACTCATGCTGACTGCTCCTACAACCTTCTCACAGCTCAAGTCTAGTGGCGCCCTCTAGTGTTCGGGAGTAAACACTCCAGCCAGACAGAAGCAGAGAGAGGGAATTCTAGAATTTGTGAACATATTTCTACACTCTCACAGCCATGAGGTCAACCCCCTCATGATCTCACTCTACGTTCTGATTTATAATTCCTGTGAGAACTCGACACGATCCTCCTAGTGAGCCAACCGGTGTCCATCCGACAGCCGCACACCTGGCGGCACACCAGGACACCAGAGGGAGGAGACAGGGCCGTACCTCACCAGAGGGAGGAGACAGGGCCGTACCTCACCAGAGGGAGGAGACAGGGCCGTACCTCACCAGAGGGAGGAGACAGGGCCGTACCTCACCAGAGGGAGGAGACAGGGCCGTACCTCACCAGAGGGAGGAGACAGGGCCGTACCTCACCAGAGGGAGGAGACAGGGCCGTAGCTCACCAGAGGGAGGAGACAGGGCCGTACCTCACCAGAGGGAGGAGACAGGACCGTACCTCACCAGAGGGAGGAGACAGGGCCGTACCTCACCAGAGGGAGGAGACAGGACCGTACCTCACCAGAGGGAGGAGACAGGGCCGTACCTCACCAGAGGGAGGAGACAGGGCCGTACCTCACCAGAGGGAGGAGACAGGGCCGTAGCTCACCAGAGGGAGGAAACAGGGCCGTACCTCACCAGAGGGAGGAGACAGGGCCGTACCTCACCAGAGGGAGGAGACAGGGCCGTAGCTCACCAGAGGGAGGAGACAGGGCCGTACCTCACCAGAGGGAGGAGACAGGGCCGTACCTTACCAGAGGGAGGAGACAGGGCCGTAGCTCACCAGAGGGAGGAGACAGGACCGTACCTCACCAGAGGGAGGAGACAGGACCGTAGCTCACCAGAGGGAGGAGACAGGGCCGTACCTCTCGGAGGTGGATGTTCTCCTTCTCCTTCTGGTCCAGGATGACCTCCAGGTGTCCCAGCTGAGCCTCTGCCTCCGCGATGCGTCTCGTCCGCTCCTGCTCCTCCTCCTCCACCCCCCGGCCAGGCCCCGGGGGCAGGCCCTTGCTCTGCAGCATCTCCAGCAGCTTCTTGATGGACTCGTCCCTGGCGCCCAGGGTTTGTTTCTGGGTCTCAATCCTCAGCTCCATCTCCTCCAGGGTCTTCCTCAGGAGGAACAGCTCCTTGGCCTGACGGTCGTGCTCCGCCTGCAGCCGGCGGAAGTTGTCCTCGTTGAGCTCGATGGAGGTGAAGTGGTCAGAGCCCAGCCGGTTCTCCTGCTGCAGCAGGTGGTTCAGGTCTCTCTGGGTACGCAGCTCATCCTGCAAGGCCTGGATGGTGAGCTGAAGGTGCTGGGGGGGAGGAGGGGAGAAGGGGCAGGGGGGAGGATGGGGGAGGAGGGGCAGGGGGGAGGAGGGGAGAAGGGGCAGGGGGAGGATGGGGGAGGAGGGGCAGGGGGGAGGATGGGGGAGGAGGGGCAGGGGGGAGGAGGGGAGAAGGGGCAGGGGGGAGGATGGGGGAGGAGGGGAGAAGGGGCAGGGGGGAGGATGGGGGAGGAGGGGAGAAGGGGCAGGGGGGAGGATGGGGAGGAGGGGAGATGGGGGAGGAGGGGGAGGATGGGGGGAGGATGGGGAGGAGGGGAGAAGGGGCAGGGGGAGGATGGGGGAGGATGGGGAGGAGGGGAGAAGGGGCAGGGGGAGGATGGGGGAGGATGGGGAGGAAGATGGAGGTGGAGGGGAGAAGGGGGGGCGGGAGGCATAGGGATGTTAGATTGATTCCAAGAGGCAGGGTTAACTGATCAGTCCTATTCTGGTGCTATACAACCATTCTACAGAGGGGGAACACAGTACAGAAACCAGAGGAGGTGGGTACTGAGGAGCTGTTCATGGCTCTGTGGAGAGGAAGGGTTTAGGTGTACAGAACACACACACACATACAGAACACACACACACATACAGAACACACACACACATACAGAACACACACACACATACAGAACACACACACCAAGTATGGGAAATACTTTATAAAAAAAAGAAACTTACCACACTAGAGCATGTGGAAAAATGCAAAAAATAAATAAATAAACAAGTCCTGTCTGCTGAAGCATCCATTGACTGTTTATCTGGTAACTATTTTTGTACAAACAAGCTATAAATGTCTGTCTACCATTGAAACTCTGGACAGATTTACTCCAACTGGTGGAATTAAATGGAAAGGCCAAGAGGAACAATGCCATCAGAGATGATGGGATGGCTGGGAAGAGCTACCTCCGTGTTTGGTAGATCAAAACAGAGAGCACCTGCTGTAACTGCTCCTCCTGCATCAAACAGCAGACTCACTTCTCTCCTCCATCTTTGAGTTTAGGACTGAATAGGTGAAAACACATACTTTAGTCAAGTCTAATCAGTCTAATCTAATCTTCTTGTTGGTTAGTTGTAACGGTTTCAAATTCTTGTACTCGCTGTGAAATATTTTACTGTTGTAAATGTAGGTAGGACAGGGGCAGGACAGGGGCATGACAGGGGCAGGAGAAGGGGCATGACAGGGGCAGGAGAAGGGGCAGGACAGGGGCAGGAAAGGGGCAGGACAGGGGCAGGAGAAGGGGCAGGACAGGGGCAGGACAGGGGCAGGAGAAGGGGCAGGACAGGGGGCAGGACAGGGGCAGGACAGGGGGAGGACAAGGCGCAGGACGGGCAGGACAGGGGCAGGAGAAGGGGTAGTGTCAGGGGGGGATTACACAGAGGGGTACATACACACTTGCGGTGACAGAGTGTGTCAGAAGCAACAGTGTCTGTACAGGGTCTGGTGACATCACACACCTCTCTGTAGTGTTGGGCTCATCTGAGGACGTGTGTGTGTTGGGGGAGGGGGGACAACCAGCCAGGTGTCTGAGGACCCTGGGGTTTGGCGGGGGAGTGGGGGGGCGGGGACACACACACGTCGCCCTGAGGGAGACTCTATGTTGTGCCACGTCAGCGGAGGCAAACATAGCAGACAAACCTTGGTCCTGCGGGCGTCCAGCAGCTAGCGAGGGCGGAGCCAACAGAGAGAATGAACACAGCGTCAGAACAAACACACCCCTACACACACACACACACACACATACACCCCTACTAACACACACACACCTACACACACCTACACACACCCCTACACACACACACACACATATACACACATGTAACAGAGATGGGTGGTGAAAGCTCTACCCATGAGAAAAATAAATATAAATATCTTTCAACCATCCATTCATCCTTCCTGAAATTGGTGTAAAACTGAAATGCATGAAAGTATTGGATCACAGCAGGTCAACCGGACATCTCCAGTTTCAGGGGGAAACCTTTGTGGAAAGAGGCAGAGACACTTCTGAACCATCACTGGTGGAAAGACACAGTTCCTGGAGAGACTGTTCCTGAAGACACTGTTCCTGGAGAGACACTGTTCCTGGAGACACTGAACCCTTCTATAACATCTGTACCTCACTGCACTGCTGAGGGCTAGAGGTGTCCCAGTAACACCGGATCCTCTCTGTGACATTGCTTTTAAAAAGGACTGTATGAATACTAGGGGTGGGAAGCTTTTGGTACCTCACGATTCTATTCTTGGGGTCACGAATCGATAAAAAATCTATTCACGATTTATTTATTTTAAGCACAAAAAAATTACATTAAAAACATAAAAAACTTTTTTTAAACATTTGTGAATCGATGTGAATCGCTAAAAGACTGAATCGCGATTAACCCACCTCCCCCACCCTAAGTACAGTAAGTACAGGGACATTCTCCCCGAGGCAAGTAGGGTGAAGTGCCTTGCCCAAGGACACAACGTCATTGACATGGCCGGGAATCGATCCGGCAACCTTCTGATTGCTAGCCCGATTCCCTAACCACTCAGCCATCTGACCCCCGATGGTTAGGGTTAGGATTAACCCTAACCCTCTTTCAAACCATCTCTCCCTCCATCATAACTTTTCTTCTCCATGTTCTTAACTCTTCTCTTACTTCCGGCACTTTCCCCTCTGCCTTCAAACAGGCCAGAGTTAGCCCTCTACTCAAAAAACCCTCCCTTAACCCAGCTGTCCTCCATAACTACAGACCAGTATCACTACTACCCTTCTTTTCTAAAACAATTGAACACGCTGTATCTAACCAACTCTCAAACTTCCTCTCTCAGAACAACCTGCTTGACCCCAACCAATCGGGCTTCAAGACTGGCCACTCCACAGAAACTTCCCTCCTGTCAGTCACCACTGCCCTCTAGTCTGCCAGAGCGGCTTCGAGGTCATCCGTCATCATTCTGCTGGACCTTTCTGCAGCGTTTGATACAGTTAACCATCAAATCCTGCTGGCCAGACTTTCTGAGATGGGCATCACTGGCACTGCACTTCAGTGTATCTCATCCTACCTGTCGGGAAGATCCTACCAGGTCTCCTGGGGAGGCAAAGTGTCAGGCCCCCGCCAGCTCTCCACTGGTGTCCCACAGGGCTCCGTCCTTGGACCCCTCCTCTTCTCCCTCTACACCACCTCGCTTGGACCAATCATCACCTCCCATGGCTTCTCCTACCACTGTTATGCTGACGACACGCAGCAGTACCTGTCGTTCCCCCCGACTGATCCGGGGATCTCAGCTAGGATCGAGGCCTGCCTCACAGACATCTCCGCCTGGATGACCGAGCACCACCTCCAGCTGAACCTCGCCAAAACAGAACTCCTCATCATCCCGGCCAAACCCTCCATCTCCCACGATCTCTCAATCACCCTGGCATCTGCGACGGTGACCCCTTCATCCTCTGCCAGGAACCTTGGGGTGACCATGGATGACGAGCTCTCCCTCACGGCCCACATTGCTGCGGTCTCCCGGTCGTGTAGATTCACCCTCTACAACATCCGGAAGATCAGGAGATACCTGTCTGAGCATTCCACCCAGCTGCTAGTCCAAGCACTTGTCCTCTCAAAGTTGGACTACTGCAACTCGCTGCTTGCCGGTCTCCCAGCATGCGCAACCCGCCCTCTCCAGAGGATTCAGAACGCGGCGGCCCGTCTGGTCTTCAATCTACCCAGACGCTCCCATGTTACCCCGCTCCTCATCTCCCTCCACTGGCTACCCATCACGGCCCTTATCAGATTCAAGACTCTGGTACTGACCTTCCGAGCGGTGAACGGGACTGCACCCGTCTACATCAAGTCTCTCCTCCAGCCTTACACCCCCACCCGCCACCTACGGTCTTCTTCTGACAACCGTCTGGTGGTCCCACCGCTCAAGAGCGCCCGGTCCCAACACAAGCTCTTCTCCTGTCTGGCCCCCCAATGGCGGAATCAACTCCCCACCTCCATCAGAGACACTGACTGTCTCCCCACCTTCAAGAAAAGGCTCAAGACGCACTTGTTCCGGGAGTACAACAGCACTTAGGAATGCTTGGCTGGACCTGATGATAGTTTCTTCCAGGATCACAATGACTCGTATTGAGAGACTTGTTGCTCTTGTTCGTTAGTTGTAACGGTTTCAAATTCTTGTACTCGTTGTAAAATATTTTACTGTTGATTGTTTTTTTCTACAGGTACACTCTTGCACTCTTGTGGGGAGTTTCATGTTGTTCAATTGTAACTTGTTTAACTGCATGCTCTTATGGTTCTTCCCTTTGGCACTTATTTGGTTTTCGACAATGTATGCTTCATGTTTTGGCTGATCGCAATGTTTGGGGCTATCTCGTTGTTATGATCAGTGACCTATGCTCTTTTGTAAAGCTCTCTCTTGGAAGTCGCTTTGGATAAAAGCGTCTGTTAAATGCATAAATGTAAATGTAAAATGTGAATCGATTTTTCCCCCCACCCCTTATGAATACATCTGATTTGATGACGTATGTTCTTCCGTCCTGCAGGGGGCAGTGTGTCCCCCCGTCCTGCAGGGGGCAGTGTGTCCCCCCGTCCTGCAGGGGGCAGTGTGTCCCCCTCAGTCCTGCAGGGGGCAGTGTGTCCCCCCCCGTCCTGCAGGGGGCAGTGTGTCCCCCCGTCCTGCAAGGGGCAGTGTGTCCCCCCGTCCTGCAGGGGGCAGTGTGTCCCCAGACAGGGCGCTGATGAGCGGAGTGCTGGAGCGAGAGCAGCATCTTAGTTCTGCTGCTCTGGGCTCTGGGCTTACGTAAGACACAAGGCCAGGGCACTGAAACCACCTGGCAGCAGTCTGTCACTTCAGAGCATCTTCACACACAGTGTCCTGCACAAAGACCTCTGTCATGTTGTTTGATCAAAATACTAAAAGTAAAACATACTGAAATGGTAAAAGAGGTGTGTGGGGGGGAGGGAGGGAGGGAGGGGGAGAGGAGGGAGGGAGGGAGGGGGGAGGGGGAGGAGGGGAGGAGGGGGGAGGGTTTCTGCTGGTGAGGATCAGATGTTACTTTTGTCTTCTGCTCATCTCTCTGCTCATCTCTCTGCTCATCTCTCACAACATATATACAGAAGAGTTAGGCCTAATATAGATTTATACTGTATATCTGTTAGTAGTATATAACATACTACAGTGCAGTTGATGTGTAAAACAAACTGTATTTTCCCTCTAATGGCATACATTCAGTCCAATTCCCCATCCCACCCAATGAACTCCCCGAACCACAGACAGGATCACACAAAATCTGCAGGAGAAATTCTATCTCTCCCTGCAAGGAGATCATTGAGGACATTTCTTCATTTCTCATTGGCTTTTCCCACTGTCATCTCTCTCTCCCCCTCTCTTTCTCACTCTCTCTCTCTCAGTCTCTCTGTCAGTCTCTCTCTCAGTTTCTCTATCTCTCTCTCAGTCTCTCTCTTTCTCTACCTCTATCTCCATCTGTCTTTCTCTCCATCTCTCTCTTTCACTCCTCTCTCTTCCTCTGATCAATATTCTGTCCTTTCATGGTGGTTGAGGGAAGCGGTCCAATAACTCCATCTGCATGATTGCACACTGGGGTTACAATCAGCAGTCTTCAATAACCAAGCCTTATCCTTCCCTCAACCCACCCTCATCCACCCCTCCATCCTCATCCACCCCTCCACCCACTGTCATCTGCCTATCCACCTACTGAATGGGGTCAGTGAGAGCTGGAGGGCCCAGACCAGGGGTCTGTGAGGGGAGCTGGAGGGCCCAGACCAGGGGTCTGTGAGGGGAGCTGGAGGGCCCAGACCAGGGGTCTGTGAGGGGAGCTGGAGGGCCCAGACCAGGGGTCTGTGAGGGGAGCTGGAGGGCCCAGACCAGGGGTCTGTGAGGGGAGCTGGAGGGCCCAGACCAGGGGTCTGTGAGGGGAGCTGGAGGGCCCAGACCAGGGGTCTGTGAGGGGAGCTGGAGGGCCCAGACCAGGGGTCTGTGAGGGGAGATGGAGGGCTGCTGTCTGTCTGTCGTGACTCAGCAATCTCTAGGGGTACGTGGAGTTTGTCTTGAGGGAAAGTTACATTTCCACTGAGGTGCCTGATTCTTAAACACACACACACATGCTCACTGACACACACACACACACACACATGCTCACTGACACACACACACACACACACACACACGTAGGCACACGCTCACAAACAGAGCGCTTGTGTGTGTGGGAGATGTTGAGTCAGACCACCCTTACTGTAATCCACCTTTTAGATGTTTCCTTTGTCTTTGTGTGTGTGTATGTGTGTTTCATGTTGGGCAACAGCCTGTGATTACAGCAGTAAGGTGGGAATAGGATGCAGGAGGCCAAAGTAGACATGAGGAGATAAACGACCTGAAGGCAGCATGTAGATATTTATTAGTACTGGATGTTAACAGTATGTAGATGCTTATTAGTACTGGATGTTAACAGTATTTAGATGTCTATAAGTATGTAGATGTGTTTAGTATTTCGATGTATCCAGTTGGAATAGTCATACATTTAGTCTCATCATCCCATGACCAGACTAGGAACAAGGCAACCTCCCACACCAGACTGGAGAGCTGGTCGGAGGGTCGGCCGCAGATGGAGCAGATGAAGGAAGGTGACTCAGACATGATGTATTGTCTCTCTGACGACAGACAGGCTAGCAGAGCTCACTGGAGCTGTGTTGCACTGATGACAAATGTCACCTTTGTTGAAAGTAACACCCAGACTGGCAGTCACACATGCACACACACACTAAATCGGCTCATAGGCAGTTAAAAGGTGTCAACACAATGACAAGGGCTCTCCACCAGTCTACACACACTCACTCTTCTCTCCACACCTCCCTCCTTCTCTCACTACATCAGTGCTATATCTCACCCCCCTGCTGTTGTACCTTAGCCCTTTCTGTGCGTCAGTGAACATTGGTGGGTTACAATCACACAAACTTGAGTCACAACTTCATGAGTCAGACAGACTCACATACCCTACATCCTACAGTACAGTCTCTCCTTATAAATCCTACAGTACAGTCTCTCTTGATACACCCTATAGTAGTCTCTCCTGATACATCCTACAGTACTGGAGTCTCTCCTATAGTACTGGAGTCTCTCCTACAGCACCGGAGTCTCTCCTACAGTGCAGGACTCTCCTATAGTACTGGAGTCTCTCCTACAGTGCAGGAGTCTCTCCTATAGTACTGGAGTCTCTCCTACAGCACCGGAGTCTCTCCTACAGTGCAGGACTCTCCTATAGTACTGGAGTCTCTCCTACAGTACTGGAGTCTCTCCTATAGTACTGGAGTCTCTCCTGCAGTACTGGAGTCTCTCCTGCAGTACTGGAGTCTCTCCTATAGTACTGGAGTCTCTCCTGCAGTACTGGAGTCTCTCCTGCAGTACTGGAGTCTCTCCTACAGTACTGGAGTCTCTCCTATAGTACTGGAGTCTCTCCTACAGTACTGGAGTCTCTCCTACAGTACTGGAGTCTCTCCTACAGTGCAGGAGTCTCTCATACAGTGCAGGAGTCTCTCCTATAGTACTGGAGTCTCTCCTATAGTACTGGAGTCTCTCCTACAGTACTGGAATCTCTCCTGCAGTACTGGAGTCTCTCCTATAGTACTGGAGTCTCTCCTACAGTACTGGAGTCTCTCCTGCAGTACTGGAGTCTCTCCTATAGTACTGGAGTCTCCTACAGTACTGGAGTCTCTCCTACAGTACTGGAGTCTCTCCTATAGTACTGGAGTCTCTCCTACAGTACTGGAGTCTCTCCTACAGTACTGGAGTCTCTCCTATAGTACTGGAGTCTCTCCTACAGTACTGGAGTCTCTCCTATAGTACTGGAGTCTCTCCTACAGTACTGGAGTCTCTCCTACAGTACTGGAGTCTCTCCTATAGTACTGGAGTCTCTCCTATAGTACTGGAGTCTCTCCTACAGTACTGGAGTCTCTCCTATAGTACTGGAGTCTCTCCTATAGTACTGGAGTCTCTCCTGCAGTACTGGAGTCTCTCCTACAGTACTGGAGTCTCTCCTATAGTACTGGAGTCTCTCCTACAGTACTGGAGTCTCTCCTACAGTACTGGAGTCTCTCCTATAGTACTGGAGTCTCTCCTACAGTATTGGAGTCTCTCCTATAGTACTGGAGTCTCTCCTATAGTATTGGAGTCTCTCCTATAGTACTGGAGTCTCTCCTATAGTACTGGAGTCTCTCCTACAGTACTGGAGTCTCTCCTATAGTACTGGAGTCTCTCCTATAGTACTGGAGTCTCTCCTATAGTACTGGAGTCTCTCCTACAGTACTGGAGTCTCTCCTGCAGTACTGGAGTCTCTCCTACAGTACTGGAGTCTCTCCTATAGTACTGGAGTCTCTCCTGCAGTACTGGAGTCTCTCCTACAGTACTGGAGTCTCTCCTATAGTACTGGAGTCTCTCCTACAGTACTGGAGTCTCTCCTACAGTATTGGAGTCTCTCCTATAGTACTGGAGTCTCTCCTACAGTACTGGAGTCTCTCCTACAGTATTGGAGTCTCTCCTATAGTACTGGAGTCTCCTGCTTCACCACAGCGTCCAGAAAATCAGCGACTCATCTTAGAAAGAGAATGTGCCTCTATCTCCCTGTTCCTTGACTCCTACACACAGTACCAAAGACAGCACCACGTCAAACAAGGGGAAAAAAACTGTCTGTTAGACTGCTTTGTAAGTATCAATGTACCACTATTTGATCAGTAGCAAGTCAAACTTCATGTCCAGTCGTTCTGTCAGTCAATGCGACCACCTCACTAAACTCCCAGAGAGTCACCGTGTCGCTCCATTACAGCTGCAGCCTGTCTGGGTCTTTCTCCCAGGGGAGACTGGCCGTGGCTGGGGGGCCGGGGACCAACACGTCCTGGGAGAGAGGCAGCTGACAGCTCCAGTCCACCTCGTTAGGCCAGCGCTGGGCCAGGGCGCGCTGGGAGAGCCTGCGGCGTTCAATAACCTAAACCTGCTCACGTCTCACTGCCTCCTCACAGCTCCGCCTCGCTGCTGGTGGGAGATGAGTGAGCAAACACACACACACACATAGACTATGGCTTAGCCACAACGGCTGATCCTGCCTCTGATCCTGCCTCTGATCCTGCCTCTGATCCTGCCTCCCATGTCCTGTATGGCTCTTTGTGTCTCCAGATATCCTTTCTCACTTTCGGCACAAGATGTTTCAGAGGGTTGGCTTCTCTCTGCTCTCTTCACCTTTACTCCAGAAAGTCTTCCTCTTTACCAGACTACACTCTTGCCCTAAATTTAGCTCTTTTCCTCACATCTTTTAATCTTCAGTGACCCCTTTTCTCCTCGCCTAACACTGCCTGCTTCTGGAGACACAGTGGCCTTTTATCAAGCCATGTTTCTTTCTGTACACACAGCCGCTCTACACAGCAGATTAGCACGCTTCATTTAGAGTTTGCACGCACACAATTTCTGCACAAAAGACACACACGCTCTCTCATACACACATACACACACATACACAGTCCTACAGGCTGGCTTCACTGCTTCGAGCCAGGCAGCTTCGAAGACCTAATGCACAAGAGGAACGCACAAGCCCCCATGCAGAGAGACAATCAGAGACAGCATGACCGTGTGTGTGTGTATGTGTTTACACTTGTGTGTGTGTATGAGCGTGTGTGGCTGTGTGCATGTGAAAGTGTGCATATCCTCTACCCACACGGCCGAGCCAAAGATAACAGATCATCCAGGGTGGGAGCACTTGTCCAGGCACACACACCTGGCACACACACCTGGCACACACACCTGGCACACACACGCACTATTTTGACTGCATCGCTATGTGAGAGGAGCAAACACACACCTGCATGAAACAAACACGCTATACAGAGATCCATACAGGTGGCTATCAAGGCCTCAGCTTCCTTCTCACATGCTGACAGGCCTTCTCATACAGACATTCTGCTTACCCAGACATCACTGCTTCTAGAGCTGGGTTTTCATTCTCAGTTTTTGCCAGTCTAATTGGATACATACACATATACATCTACTCTTGTCTAATCAACCTTCACTTGATAATGAATGTATGTCAGATGAATCCCATATGGTGCCCAGAGGACAACTACTAAAGATATGTAAGAGAGAGAGAGAGAGAGAGAGAGACATAGAGTGAGTGAGTGAGTGGGAGAGAGAGAGAGAGAGAGAGAGAGAGAGAGAGAGAGAGAGAGAGAGAGAGAGAGAGGAGGGAGAGAGGGAGAGAGAGAGAGGAGGGAGAGAGAGAGGAGGGGGAGAGAGAGAGAGAGAGAGAGAGAGAGAGAGAGAGAGAGAGAGAGAGAGAGAGAGAGAGAGAGAGAGAGAGAGAGAGAGAGAGGGAGAGAGAGAGAGAGAGAGAGAGAGAGAGAGAGAGAGAGAGAGAGAGAGAGAGAGAGAGAGAGAGAGAGAGAGAGAGAGAGAGAGGGAGGGAGGGAGGGAGGGAGGGAGGGAGGGAGGGAGAGCAGACAGACAACGATGTCCTTGACATTCCTCTCCAGGCTTTGCACTTCTCCACTTCTCCTCTCTTCACAGAGAGTGATTTAACGAGGCCACGACTTTACACACACACACACACACACACACACACACACACACATCACCACACTATAGGCAACCCATGTGCGTCACCTCAACACACAAGTTAAACACTGCTTACCCACATCTTCAACTCACTGAATATTATCAGCAACTGCTCACCATCATTTGACATCATATTTCAGGACAAGCACATACTGATTTTGCCATGAAACACAAATTTGAAGTCTTCTAATGTTCTCTACACCAATAGACCATACACACGGTTTCCCGCAAAAAAATGTGTTAGTTAAGGTGGCAGGGTGGGGTTTGGAGTCAGACCAGGCGGGGGGGGGGGGATAGACTAATACGTTTTGCAGAAAAGGGAGACTGGCTTTTTGGAATGGAAGGGAGAAAACAGGACAGAGTAACACGGAGGATATCGCTTTTAAAATTAAAATAAAACGACGTAGTTAAGGCGGCAGGCGTGTGTTGCTTAGGCGACCGCCTTAACTGAAAAATGCTGCAGGAAACCCTGATCTGATAGAATTGAAATTTGGAAACAAATATGACCAACCATCCTCCTGATCTATGTGAACACTCACGCACCCCCATGCAGTGGGAGTCTAAACGTTACTTTGAAATGAATCATAAAAAGCTGTCAGGATGAATATTTGAGATATCAGTGAAAGTAGCCAGCACTGAACCCTATAAAACTGCCTCGTCACACTGACTGATGGTTATTACCACGATAAAACACCTAAAATTCTCAATGCTAAACATAGTCATAGGAACACATTCTTCCAGATGGACATTTCATATCCACAGCTGTCCTCAATATCTGTTCATTCATGTTGAAAGAGACCTGCTATAGTCAGAAAGAGGTTAAGAGCGCGTTTGAATGTGTGTTAAAACATTCATGAATGCCAACACCTCTTTCCAGAAAGGTTTCCGCATGAAATGAAAAACCAAAGCACAAAGTCGATTCCTCTGGACAAAAGGACATACCCAGGGCACCTTCAGAGAGAGAGAGTGTGACTGGTACTGAGTGCAGGGGACTGAGTGCAGGGGACTATGTGAGGGTGAGAGACACAAGCAGGGTGTGCCGGGCTGCACTGAGTGTTGGTGAGAGTGTGCAGTCTTGTTGGCTTGGTCTCACCTGGTTCTCCTCGTGGGTGACCCTCATCTGCTCCTTCAAGATGGAGGTCCTTGCCGCCTCCTCCTTCCTCATCACCCTCTCCTTCTTCAGCTCGGGGCTCCAGAAGCTCTTGATGCTGTTGGTGGAGGAGCCCAGCTTGCTGTCCTTCAGGTCCAGCTCTCTCCTCAGCAGCTCATTCTCCCTCTGCATGTCCCTGAGCTGGGCCTGCATCTCCAGCAGCTCCCCCCCACCCCGCACCGCCTGCCGCAGCAGTGCCGAGGGCAGCCCCTGCTGGTGGTGGTGGTGGTGCTGCAGCATGGACAGGGAGCCCAGGTCGCTGTAGGAGAGCAGGTCGGCGTGGTGGTGGCCCAGCTCCACTGTGGCGATGTTGGGGCTGCTGCCCATGGCGGTGACCCGACCTCCATACATGGCCCGGTTGGAGGCGCGGCCTAGGGTCACGGTGCCCTTGGGGTAGGTGGCGGTGGAGCCCACAGCCTCCTGGTCGCTCAGGTACATGGGCCCAGAGGTGGCGTAGGCGGCGTTGAGAGACTGGATGTTCTCCATAGAGAGCGTCTTGCCGCCCCCCCCCGCCGCCCCCGCCGCCCCCCCCGCTGTGGACCCTCCGGTGCCCGAGGCGGGGCGAGCGAGGCAGGCGTGGCGAGCGGGAGGGGCTGCTGTCGATGTGGCTGGCGGCTCTGGCGCTGCCGTACATGTCCCGGTGAGGAGGGGTGGAGGGAGAGGCTGGATGGAAAGGGACGTCCTTACCTGGGGCGCGCTAAGGTGGAGAAGGAGGGCAGCAGGGTTCTCTGGTGGAGGAGAAGGAGGGCAGCAGGGTTCTCTGGTGGTGGAGAAGGAGGGCAGCAGGGTTCTCTGGTGGAGGAGAAGGAGGGCAGCAGGGTTCTCTGGTGGTGGAGAAGGAGGGCAGCAGGGTTCTCTGGTGGTGGAGAAGGAGGGCAGCAGGGTTCTCTGGTGGAGGAGAAGGAGGGCAGCAGGGTTCTCTGGTGGTGGAGAAGGAGGGCAGCAGGGTTCTCTGGTGGAGGAGAAGGAGGGCAGCAGGGTTCTCTGGTGGTGGAGAAGGAGGGCAGCAGGGTTCTCTGGTGGTGGAGAAGGAGGGCAGCAGGGTTCTCTGGTGGAGGAGAAGGAGGGCAGCAGGGTTCTCTGGTGGAGGAGAAGGAGGGCAGCAGGGTTCTCTGGTGGAGGAGAAGGAGGGCAGCAGGGTTCTCTGGTGGTGGAGAAGGAGGGCAGCAGGGTTCTCTGGTGGAGGAGAAGGAGGGCAGCAGGGTTCTCTGGTGGTGGAGAAGGAGGGCAGCAGGGTTCTCTGGTGGAGGAGAAGGAGGGCAGCAGGGTTCTCTGGTGGTGGAGAAGGAGGGCAGCAGGGTTCTCTGGTGGTGGAGAAGGAGGGCAGCAGGGTTCTCTGGTGGTGGAGAAGGAGGGCAGCAGGGTTCTCTGGTGGTGGAGAAGGAGGGCAGCAGGGTTCTCTGGTGGAGGAGAAGGAGGGCAGCAGGGTTCTCTGGTGGAGGAGAAGGAGGGCAGCAGGGTTCTCTGGTGGAGGAGAAGGAGGGCAGCAGGGTTCTCTGGTGGAGGAGAAGGAGGGCAGCAGGGTTCTCTGGTGGAGGAGAAGGAGGGCAGCAGGGTTCTCTGGTGGAGGAGAAGGAGGGCAGCAGGGTTCTCTGGTGGAGGAGAAGGAGGGCAGCAGGGTTCTCTGGTGGTGGAGAAGGAGGGCAGCAGGGTTCTCTGGTGGTGGAGAAGGAGGGCAGCAGGGTTCTCTGGTGGTGGAGAAGGAGGGCAGCAGGGTTCTCTGGTGGTGGAGAGCAAGAAGGGTTCTCTGGTGGTGGAGAAATGGTACTGCACGCCTGAGAGAAATGACTCGACAACGGCAGATCTGGGAAAAATAGGGAAGAAGCTGTCAAGCGGAAACCAAGGAAGTTTTACTGCTGTTGTCACATAATAGTAAATTAAAAATTCTAAAATGGACAACCATGCACAATCTCCTCTTTAAAAAGTGCAAGATCATGAATGTACACATAATATACAGAAGCTTCCACAGAAACATCTTAAATGCTTCAATTTAATTATGTTAATTTAAGGAATTCACATCAGAGATTTTACAATGGGCATTAAGGGTAAAAACTGAAGACTCCACATCCCCCATCTGCCTACCACAGCTAAAACTGTCATATTTATGCAAATGATTATCAGTTGTCAGTATTTTTTGGGGTTGAAAAATATTTTGGAAAAAAGGTTTGAAAGGTTGAAAAATTACAAAAAAAACGTTTTTTTTGCGAAAGGTTGAAAAAATATTTTCGAAAAAAAATTTGAGAAGGGGGAAGGTTACCAAGGAAAATAGAGACATTCCTCATCACCTATGGCCATATGAGGGAGAAGTTCGAAATTGTTGGCATCAAAAATGATTTCTGGCGAATGCTTTTCACAGTTTAGCATCTAACAGTCTCAATCCAGCACAGTTAACTATCTAACAGTCTCAATCCGGCGCAGTTAACAGGGGGGACAGATGGATCATTGGGATTTCTTGGTCCTGTTTTCTCTGTTTCAGGAGCACAATCTAGACACCGCTGAGCAGATTATTTCAGCGTGGCTGTGAGACACGAGTGTCCTGACAGTGTAAAGAACATTAGACGAGGCATGTAGTAGTGCATCAACGATGGCAGTTACGAAGCGAGGCGTGGCTAAATTACACACAGATCCCCCCCCACCACACACACACACACACGGCAGCTCCTCTGCTCAGTCTTCTGGGGTGGGTGAGTCACCGTGAAGGGATTCCATGTGTAAGTGAACCCACTGGGACTCACAGCATCTTGCTGGCTTCCCTCCCACAGGCAGGCCCTCCTCCCATCCGCATTAGTGCTGACCCAGTCCCCAAGCATACAGAGCACACAGGACAGACTACCATGCAACCCACTGTTTGAGAGCAGTGTTAGTTTTATACGACCTAGGTAAGCCTTTCAAAATAATTTCTTCTTTAGTCTAGGCTTGGATTTAAAAAGCATACCTGGTTTAACCAGCCCTTAATGACACAGTCTGGTATAGTCCTTGAATTACACTGTAAAATTAAAGGTTTTCTCTGATTTTCATTGAAACTATGAGTATTGCTTTCCTGCTACGCTTCTCTTATATAGCTAGCTAGCTAGCAGGCTACATATTCACATACAAGAGCAAAGTGTTTTAGCTACAAAAAAGACACATTTCCCCCTGATACAAGGTAGGCCTACTGCTTGTGAATGACTGTGATCCAGTCCCAGCTCAGGGGCTCATTGAGCAGGGAGGTGTGGGAAGAGCTGAACTCCTGCTGGTCATTAAACACCGGAGACTTCAAAATGGCAGCCACATTGCTGCTCACAACTCACAGCTAAAAATAGCATCCGGTCCATCTTGTCCTTTTACAGAAGCGGATCTATGTTTTCATCACAGAGAGTAGCTCAGGAAGACAGATAAAGATGGAAGGCTGTTTTTAAAGGATGATGGTGGGGCAGATAAGGGTGGAGGTGAGGTGGATGAGGGTGTATGAGGGTGGAGGTGAGGAGGATGTGGGTGAAGGTGAGGAGGATGAGGGTGTATGAGGGTGGAGGTGAGGAGGATGAGGGTGGAGGTGAGGAGGATGTGGGTGGAGGTGAGGAGGATGAGGGTGGCGGTGAGGAGGATGAGGGTGGAGGTGAGGGTGGAGGTGAGGAGGATGAGGGTGGAGGTGAGGAGGATGAGGGTGGCGGTGAGGGTGGAGGTGAGGAGGATGAGGGTGGAGGTGAGGAGGATGAGGGTGGCGGTGAGGGTGGAGGTGAGGAGGATGAGGTGAGGAGGATGAGGGTGGCGGTGAGGGTGGAGGTGAGGGTGGAGGTGAGGAGGATGAGGGTGGAGGTGAGGAGGATGAGGGTGGCGGTGAGGGTGGCGGTGAGGGTGGAGGTGAGGAGGATGAGGGTGGAGGTGAGGAGGATAAGGGTGGAGGTGAGGAGGATGAGGGTGGCGGTGAGGGTGGATGAAGGTGGAGGTGAGGAGGATGAGGGTGGCGGTGAGGGTGGAGGTTGGTGGATGAGGTGTCAGAAATATTAATCTATCAAGCATTGCACAGTCAGTCGGTGAACAAGTTTAAGAAAGTTTTATTGCTTGCGGCCGGCCCACAAGGAGACAAAAACATCACACGCCATTGTGCTACAACGTTTGTCTGCTAGCATGTTGTGCTAGCTACCTATTTAAGCAGCCCCGCTCTTTACAGTCATTGGTTAAGACAAAGGCATGCAAATGTCCCATGGCTCTTCTTCATTGGCTCCTTGCATAGACCTGGCACGCGTGTGTGCGTGCGTGTTTACGTGTGTGCGTGTTTACGACATCAACCCTGATTGAAACACAACAACAGGATCTCCGGTCCTGGGGTCGTAAACTCCTTCACATAGGTGTCAACAAATGGTCACCTTGCGTCTCCACCTATAGTCCTTGTCACAAAGTATCTCCTTAAAACAACCAAACCAACCCCCTTCTTCCTAGTCCTCAGCCCCAAGATAAGGGTCTTGTATGTTTACCCAGAGTTCATATTTGGAGGTAGGCCTCTTTGCACCCAAGGAATACTGAACACAGAATCATTCTTATACAGGATAAATGTGTTACATCTTCCATTTTTCCAACATGAGGGTGGATGAGGGTGGAGGTGAGGGTGGAGGTGAGGGTGGATGAGGGTGGTAGGTGAGGAAGATGAGGGTGGAGGTGAGGGTGAGGAGGGTGAGGGTGGTAGGTGAGGAGGATGAGGGTGGAGGTGAGGAAGATGAGGGTGGAGGTGAGGGTGAGGAGGATGAGGGTGGAGGTGAGGGGTGAGGTGGTTCTCCTTCTTTGTTTCTCAGTTCCTTCCGGGCTCTACCGGTGTCAGGGGTTGTCATGGTGACCGTGTTGCACCTTGCTTGTCTTACGTAATGACAACTAAGACGTTATCACAAGCCAAGGACCCATTCTGGCATTGTAGTTAATTCCGGTGTGTATGAGGTTGAGAGAGAGAGAGAGAGGAACTGCAGATGGCGTGGTCATCTGTGCCACTCCTGTGCCCCATGCCAGGGTGACGACAAGATGGCCACAAGCCCTTCCGGAACTGTTCTTTTGCCTGCCTGCTTGCCCATGGTGTGACCCCCCCCCCCCCCTACACACACACACATACATACCTCTCCACCAAACAAACAGTATGTGCGTTTGCGTACAGCATAACAAATTGAACTTTGGAGATTGAAGGAGAGACGGAGGGAGAGAGGTGAAGGTAGAGATGGAAGGAGCGATGGAGGTGGTGTACTGGAGGGAGAGATGGAGAGAGAGGTGGAGGGAGAGAGAGGTGGAGGTGGTGTACTGGAGGGAGAGATGGAGAGAGAGGTGGAGGGAGAGAGAGATGGAGGTGGTGTACTGGAGGGAGAGAGAGGTGGAGGGAGAGAGAGGTGGAGGTGGTGTACTGGAGGGAGAGATGGAGAGAGAGGTGGAGGGAGAGAGAGATGGAGGTGGTGTACTGGAGGGAGAGATGGAGAGAGAGGTGGAGGGAGAGAGAGATGGAGGTGGTGTACTGGAGGGAGAGATGGAGAGAGAGGTGGAGGGAGAGAGAGGTGGAGGTGGTGTACTGGAGGGAGAGATGGAGAGAGAGGTGGAGGGAGAGAGAGATGGAGGTGGTGTACTGGAGGGAGAGATGGAGAGAGAGGTGGAGGGAGAGAGAGGTGGAGGTGGTGTACTGGAGGGAGAGATGGAGAGAGAGATGGAGGGAGAGAGAGATGGAGGTGGTGTACTGGAGGGAGAGATGGAGAGAGAGGTGGAGGGAGAGAGAGGTGGAGGGAGAGAGAGATGGAGGTGGTGTACTGGAGGAAACAGGTCCTCCACCAGGACACTGCCAGGTCAGATCCACCAGGACACTGCCAGGTCAGATCCACCAGGACACTGCCAGGTCAGATCCACCAGGGCACTGCCAGGTCAGATCCACCAGGGCACTGCCAGGTCAGATCCACCAGGGCACTGCCAGGTCAGATCCACCAGGGCACTGCCAGGTCAGATCCACCAGGACACTGCCAGGTCAGATCCACCAGGACACTGCCAGGTCAGATCCACCAGGGCACTGCCAGGTCAGATCCACCAGGACACTGCCAGGTCAGATCCACCAGGACACTGCCAGGTCAGATCCACCAGGGCACTGCCAGGTCAGATCCACCAGGACACTGCCAGGTCAGATCCACCAGGGCACTGCCAGGTCAGATCCACCAGGACACTGCCAGATCAGATCCACCAGGACACTGCCAGGTCAGATCCACCAAGACACTGCCAGGTCAGATCCACCAGGACACTGCCAGGTCAGATCCACCAGGGCACTGCCAGGTCAGATCCACCAGGACACTGCCAGGTCAGAGCCACCAGGGCACTGCCAGGTCAGATCCACCAGGACACTGCCAGGTCAGATCCACCAGGACACTGCCAGGTCAGATCCACCAGGGCACTGCCAGGTCAGATCCACCAGGACACTGCCAGGTCAGAGCCACCAGGGCACTGCCAGGTCAGATCCACCAGGACACTGCCAGGTCAGATCCACCAGGACACTGCCAGGTCAGATCCACCAGGGCACTGCCAGGTCAGATCCACCAGGACACTGCCAGGTCAGATCCACCAGGACACTGCCAGGTCAGATCCACCAGGGCACTGCCAGGTCAGATCCACCAGGACACTGCCAGGTCAGATCCACCAGGGCACTGCCAGGTCAGTTCCACCAGGGCACTGCCAGGTCAGTTCCACCAGGGCACTGCCAGGTCAGATCCACCAGGACACTGCCAGGTCAGAGCCACCAGGGCACTGCCAGGTCAGATCCACCAGGGCACTGCCAGGTCAGTTCCACCAGGGCACTGCCAGGTCAGATCCACCAGGACACTGCCAGGTCAGAGCCACCAGGGCACTGCCAGGTCAGATCCACCAGGGCACTGCCAGGTCAGAGCCACCAGGACACTGCCAGGTCAGAGCCACCAGGGCACTGCCAGGTCAGATCCACCAGGGCACTGCCAGGTCAGAGCCACCAGGACACTGCCAGGTCAGAGCCACCAGGGCACTGCCAGGTCAGAGCCACCAGGGCACTGCCAGGTCAGATCCACCAGGGCACTGCCAGGTCAGAGCCACCAGGACACTGCCAGGTCAGAGCCACCAGGGCACTGCCAGGTCAGATCCACCAGGGCACTGCCAGGTCAGAGCCACCAGGACACTGCCAGGTCAGAGCCACCAGGGCACTGCCAGGTCAGATCCACCAGGGCACTGCCAGGTCAGAGCCACCAGGACACTGCCAGGTCAGAGCCACCAGGGCACTGCCAGGTCAGAGCCACCAGGGCACTGCCAGGTCAGATCCACCAGGGCACTGCCAGGTCAGAGCCACCAGGACACTGCCAGGTCAGAGCCACCAGGGCACTGCCAGGTCAGTTCCAATGGTTCAAAGTTTTATTGAAGCAGTGCGTCTGTAGGTGTCTACCAGTTTGCACATCCTAAACAAAACTAGGACGACATGGCTAAGGCCAGGGACACATGCATGTAGGTGTGTTTGGTTCAGGATGCTACTGAGAAGCCTGTTTCATGGGTACTATGTGTTAACATATTTTTCAGACTTAATCTGTTTCCTGGAAAAACGCTTCAGATGTTTGTAATTGGAGGTTCACATTAAAAGTCACAGAAGGCAGTGCTCCACATCAAACTAAAGCATCTGCAGATGTAGATTAGAAAACACCCAAGGCTGAGGTTAGAGGGAAAGTACTTTAAATGCTGCCAAGGGAGGAAGAATCAAAAGTATTGGGATGTGTTTAGCATCGCACACAACATTGTTGCATTCAACGTTCTTCAAGCATGGGAGAAACACCCTTGCCCACCATATCACCACCCTTGACACGTCGCATCATGAACTAATGTTTTATTCATTCATACTTCAGTTCCCCTTCTTGTTTCCCTGAAACCACACCCAGAATGGGATGATGCCACCGTCAAACCTCCATTGGATATTTCTAGACGAAGGCCAGTATGGCCTAGTGACAGCATCTTACAAGATGTAAGATGTCACTACAACTTACAGGTTTGTGATGTTGAATAACTTGATGTCTGATAACAAGCCTGTCCATTTCATGAGCTTATCAACTTGTGACCTACTTGTGACCTTGTGTAGCCTGTTTAACCCTTAACTAATTTCCCCTACTCCTCCACTCAATCCTACAGTCAGGTGGCTAAGCGGTTAGGGAATCGGGCTAGTAATCTGAAGGTTACCAGTTTGTGCCAAATGACGTGTCCTTGGGCAAGGCACTTCACCCTACTTGCCTCAGGGGATTGTCCCTGTACTTACTGTAAGTCGCTCTGGATAAGAGCGTCTGCTAAATGACTAAATGTAAATCTACACATCTTGACATTTGGTGACATTTTGTGACATTTCTAGAAGCCACCGATAAAACAAAGTACCACAGTTCTCATGAATGTGATCCAGAGACAGCAGAAGCACCAGAGAACACCAGCAGTAAGGATGCACTGAGGTAACAACTGCTGGGGATTCACAGACCGAGTGATAAGGAAGGGAGGAGGCAAACAGGAGGCTTTGAAAACAGGACTTTCCCTTCCTGCGTGCCCTGTGCCCTGTGCACCCTGTGCCTGGCGTGCCCCTGTTCGTATAAAGCCATGCCATTATCCTTTTGTCAACTAGAACATGTAGTTTGGGCCAGTGTTCTCCCGTCTTTATGCTAAGGAGCTGTGGGCTATGCTTGGCTTTTGTTCACATGAACTGATTCAACTAGTAGTGGTGTCACTGATGAGCGGGTGAATCAGGCGTGGTCATACAGGAGTGGAATCAGAGTGTGTTGAAATTCAGTCAGTGAATTTATCTTCTCATCTGTCCTCAGGGGCGTAGCCAGGACATTATTTCTGGGGGGGCCGCTCTGGCCAGTCTTTTATTTGGGGTGGCACTTGATTGTCAAAAACGACTATTTTAAAACTCAAACACTGCATCACTCAGAGTAGCAGTTTTCTAACGGTATCCAGTGATTAGCTGCTAGTCTCCATTGAAGCGCTGTCAGAATGCACGTTGGTTTGTGTCTTGCGCTGTTCATGGGGGCGTGGCCCAACATGTTGCGAATATGGGGCTTGTACTGTAAGTGACAAATGACAATTAGACGACTTGATAAAAAAAATACTAATGCATTTATTTCAGCTTTATACCGTTTCTGTTCAGGAGTTTTTTTTTTGTGCCTTGAGGTTGGGGGGGCCGGCAGGGTGGCCATTCTCTAACCAATGGTGGCCCGTGGCCCCCCCTGGCCACCACGTGGCCACGCCCCTGTCTGTCCTCAATGCAATCCATGCACACCCGGCTGTAAAAATGCACTGTGAGCGAACACATTGGCTAAACCATTATTACACTGTACAGCACAGGCTTTTTATGGACAGCTTGGTGAGATCCAAGCCAGACATTCAGACTGGCCCTGACTGGGGCACCCAACCGCACAACGTAAGCCCCTCCCACAGCCTTCATTGATTGGTTGATCGGATCAGGTTGTACAATACGGTTAGTGGCGTTTGCCTCTTGACATATTTTATGCAATGTCAATTGATAACTGGTCCGTGTGACGCGAGCTACATGTAGCTGGTTCTGACAGATTATGAGACTGGATTATAATGCTGCATGTGAATAATCATCAACAATAAATTGATTATTAGGCTACTCTCAGTGCTCTATGAAACATAAGAGATGGGCCTGGTTTTCCACAGTTGCAAGAATATTGCCTCACAGCCTGAACTGAAAGCATATAGACTTCTACAGATTTACAAAGATATCGGGAAGGGAGAATGTACATGTGTAGTAGGATAAATACGATCATCTGGACACAGTACATCTGTATTAATACAAATGTTTCCAGCATAAAATACTCATATAATAGGTCGACGGCGGTTATTTTCCACAAATCTGTTAAACGAAATTGGTATATATAACGTAATAGATAGGCGGCGATAGTCTTTTCTGTGCATGACACGCGTCCAATAGGATACTATATCGTACCGCGTGTTTTCCAATATTCTCAGAATTAAACACGTGAACATTTTTATAAAAATAGATTTCGTGAGCTACACCTAACGAGCTGACGGTATTAGTCATGTTTTCGCCCATGTAGGATATTCAACGACCACTAACGCACAAATGCATTTCCTCGAACCGTCGAGCATTAAACGCACGAGACGTGGGATGCTTCGCTACTTGACAAAGCATTTCATAAAAGATTTCCAAATGGCTGTGATTTTAAATCAAATAAATAGGAATACATTTACCTTTTCTAATGTTAATTCCTCTCCATCATCGTTTCTAGAGAACGTCTTCCAGCTTCCATCAGTCTCCTAGCATCCTGCGCTGTCATTGGATAGCGGACACGCGCTCTCCTCCTGTCTCTTGCTAGACGCCAGGGAGCAGCAGTGTCAGTACAGAATAGGCGGATGAGACTGCTCGCTTGAGATGCCAGGCTATTTTGTAGAATCAAAACTAGAGGAATCACATTCGTGTAGCTGCATAACCACTCCCCTGGGTCGGCGCTTTAGAAACTGGGATATAGATTTTTATTTTCATTTTATTGACTGACAACGATTATGTTTCTGATAGAGGGATAGGCTTGTCATAATGAAACACAATTGGCTCTTCATGATAAGCAGCATAAATGTCAACACCAGTGCCTCAGACCCACTTAGTCCTTGTTATATGAACAGTGATGCAGATAAATGCCAGCTCAGAGGTACTCATAAAAATATATTCCACTCAATTCTACTCAGTATCAGAACAAAGACATGTTCATGTTGCCTGGTACATTGTACTGAAGCATAAATACACATGACAGGGCACTACAGCACAGGTCTTGACATGACTATGTTGATGTGTTCCACAAAGATTGGCACATCATTTATTGTTTATATTTCAAAACCCAGTGCCTTTATTTGATGTGTATTCCTCTCTGTGTTAAGAGAGGCCAGGCCCTGTCAGGGTGTGTAACACTGGCCTACACTCACACTGTGTGTGGCAGGGGCTGGTCCTTGGGAACAGAACCTCAGCAGTACACACACACACACATATGCACACGCACACATATGCCCCCGCACACACAAAAATAAACATAATGTACGTCTGCTTGTGCCCACACCCCTAACCTTAACCCTCCAGATAGATGTATTCAGCTTACTGTGAAATGTCTCCAGGAAACATCACTGTAATCTGTATCAATTTCAATAGCCAGGCCACAAGTCAGGCACTCCTCCATGAGTAACAAGGTAACCACTAATCCCACAGGGTGGAACAGAACAGTCCAATAATCCCACAGGGTGGAATAGAACAGTCCAATAATACCACAGGGTGGAATAGAACAGTCCAATAATCCCACAGGGTGGAATAGAACAGTCCAATAATCCCACAGGGTGGAATAGAACAGTACGATGAGAAACGCAACAGGAAAAGAAGCCAGAACAAATGCTCCCTTGCCTTACTCTGCCAACCCGTTTAATCTGGTTATTTTTCCTTTCCTGAAATAGGCAATCAATACTCTGCCATTGATCTCTGCAGAGGCCAGACTGCTACAACTCCCATTTCCGAGGACAGAAAAAAAAACTTCAAAAATCCCTCTTAAAGAATGAAGGCCCTGAACTGGTGAAGGATTGTTTAATTATCAAAGCACCCTTTATGGATCGTGCTGTCTGTTGAAATCTCAAGCAGGCGCTTTAGGATTGAGAGTGGCAGATCGTAAAGGAGAGTCGGAGAGGGCCAATGCTGGCCAGACTGTGTTCTTTTGTGGTTCCTTGGATAAGAGAAAGTGATTCATCTGTGCATCCAGGGGCTGAGAAGGCGTGAACAGCTCTCTAGCGAACTCTGGTGGTTGATGTGGACACAGCAAAATATAAAACTTGAACAGTCTCTGAATATGAGTCTTTACATAAACGTTGAATCTCAAATCACAGATGATGTAAACAGGGTCCATGATGGATGTGTGCATCTCACTTGGGTCAGAAGGTGTTTCGTCAAACCTCCGGGAGCAGAAGAAGAGAGGAGTTCCTACTTCCTGGTTCTGAGAACAGTGACTCTGACACCCGTCCTGTGTGGCTTAAGAGGGGGGGTCAGACACTGTTCAAATGACTCAACAGTTCGTGTTCACAGTAGCTCCCAGGGGTACAGATTAGGGGAGATAGTACTTTTGGGACGATCCCATTAGTTTTGTGCACTCGATTCCAGCACAACCAATCACAGCATGAACACAAAACCACTTTCAGGTCTTTATGAGTCTAGTCTTATGCACAGGTTGTCATGGTGACACAGTCTTGTTCTACCCAACAGAGAGAGAGGGGAGATAGAGAGAGAGCAAGAGAGAGAGTGGGAGAGAGAAAGAAGCGAGAGAGGAGAGAGCGAGAGCAAGAGAGAGAGGGGGAGAGAGTGAGAGAGAAAGAGAGAGAGGGGGAGAGTGAGAGAGAGAGGGGGAGAGAGAGGGAGAGAGCAAGAGAGGGAAAGGAAGGGAGGTGATGTAGCACCAGCCAAGGTGACTGGTCTCCTTGTCCTCCTCTCTCTCTCTGAGGTGATATCTGGCTCTTCCACTGTTACCTCTCCAGTCACTGCTGAGTCACACACACACACACACACACACACACACACACACACACACACAAACACACACACACACACACACACACACACTCACTGATGAACTAATGGATGACTTGGCATTTGGATTCAGGGAAATCATGTGTGTGTGAGAGAGAGCGATAGAGTGTGTGACCTTAAACGTCTCACTCACTCATAACATAATGTCCTTACAGTAACAAGGATGGCGTGTAGGCTAAATACATACCCAGTTCCAGTCAGATAACTCAAAAATTAAGAACCATTAAAAGTAATACGTCAAATATATCAAATCAGTACCGTATTTTTGGGAAAATAAGCCGCAATTTCTATAAACCGCACCCCACCAGAATGGGAGCTTTGTGTTTGTAAATCTGAATATAAACCGCACTGGAATATATGCCGCAGTTGGTACGGGAACAATGATACCAAGCAATGCACGGCATATATTCCTGCGGAATTGTATGTCTAGAATGTTAGCTAGACATACATTTCAAGTAGGCCTACCGTATTTTTCGGAAATTAAGCCACGTTTTATACCCCGATTTTTTATTTTTCTTGTGGTAGTAGGGCTTATATTTCGATGCGGCTAGCACGTTTTTATAACAAAACAACAGTACAAACACTTTTTTCGCAAGCTATTATGCTAGCTAACTTAGCCCAGAAGCTAACTAAAGCTAGCTGACTAGCTCTACCGTTTTGGAAAAATAATTTACGCTTTGGGGACCGTCGGAAATATTTAGAACTCACGCGTCTTAAAGTGAATATTAGTTAATTCCCGGGCAATAGAAAACATACATTACGCAGTTAGACTACTTTCGTTTTTGAAATGTATGTCTAGCTAAGAGATCCAGCTCACCTGTTGAGAGAGCTGTGTTATCCTCAACTCTACAGGAATGAAACATCCAGAAATGCACCCCCCCCCCCCTCTCTGGCCTAGCTGCAGGATGCTGGTCTGGACTCTCTGGAGCAGCTAGCTGCAGGATGCTGGTCTGGACTCTCTGGAGCAGCTAGCTGCAGGATGCTGGTCTCAACTCTCTGGAGCAGCTAGCTGCAGGATGCTGGTCCGGCCGGCGAGGAGCTGCTTGCCAGGAGAAACCCTAACCCTAACCATCACGTCATCCTGAATGTGATATCTTCAGGAAGTGGTTGTTTACGTTTTATTACATCTTGCTGGTTTTCTGTGTTGATTAATGATGAATGACTATCCCATTCTGAAAACATTACCTTCAATGTACTGATCTGATTGAGACACACAAAGACCTAGTGTAAAACAAACAGATTAAGACAAATGAAGAGTGTTTACAGGCTACTGAGTTAATGCAGGCTAAGCATTACACAGCATTCAGATTACAGGGAGAACTCTTTTTTGTAACCATTTCGTCAAAATAATTAAATGTCTAACACTCACTCACACTCACTCAACCTCACTCTTTCCAAAATTTTTTGGTGAAACTTTTTTTCGAAAGTCCCTCTCCTCCTCTTCTCTTTCTCCTTTCACTATGTGTGGAAAAAAAGGTTTTGAAAAAAGTTTCTAAAGAATGAAACAATATTTTTCACAAAAGTTTCACAAAAAAGGTTTGCATCATTGATGAGTACTTGATGAGGACCTTACTTTACCGTATTTTTCGGGAAATACTGTAAAGGGCCGCACCCCACCAGAATGGGAGTTTTGTGTTTGTAAATCTGAGTATAAACCGCACTGGAATATAAGCCACATACGATACGGGAACAATGATACCAAGCAATGCACGAGTATAGGCGATCTTACAGCATGCCGTTGTGTAACACGCTTCGAAAACGAAAGCAAGTAAGTGCTTGATGTATGTTTTCTATTTCCCGGGAATTAACTAATATTTAAATAGCATTCATGAAAAAGTTTTATAAATATAAGCCGCAACATCACAAGAAAAAATTTAAATCGGGGTATAAGCCGCGGCTCTACTGTAGCCTACATGTACCTTGATCGCAGTACTGAGAGGCGGCCGCAGTACTGAGAATGCCTCCAAAAACGTAAATAACCATGAATTGTATTCATAGAAAACTTATGACTAGGGGGTCATGTGACCGGCTATCCTCACTGTAGGGAAGGTAAGGAAAACTGCCTCCTGCAGTGCTTTGCGTGAGGCGTTTTTAGCTAACACTAGCTAACACTTTTGGTAACAGCTAGCAGACATGATATACTAGTAATATTATTTATGCTCACCTGGACGGCACTGGCTGCTATTGTAATACACCGCTCCATGCCGGGGTGAGTAGAGCTAACTAGATTATGTGGGGGACTGCTAATCAGAAGAACAAAGCCATATCGTTTTGCCGTTCTACCTGCCACTCGAAGACCGGTAAAACCATAGGTACGGTCTGTGACCCTGCTCTCGTCCACGCTGTTAGACATAATAAAGAGTAGACGTCGCATTGGCTGCTGGGCACGAGAAATGCGTCCGCCATTTTGGACAGGGCAAGTTCCTAGTATGATTAATCAAATGTGCTGACAGCTCAGTGCCCCAGCCCAACAGATTACACTGAGTGGAGCGTTTGCGCGTTCCAAGATGGCGGCCCCACGGCTCGTCAGCGCCAGTCGGCAGTAGCGGTCGATGCGGCGTCTACTCTTTAGGTGCGTTCGACATGAACTGACTTCATGCAGCGCTGCAGCCGGCTGCAGGCGGCTGACTTGAAACAGTGAATTCTGGTTAGACTTTTTGTCCGACTTGAGACGGCGCCGAGGCTAGGTCACTGTGACGTAGCCATCAAAGTACCGTGAGATCGATTCGAGAACTGCCGGCTGTGTAGCCGAGCGCATTTTCTCAAGAGCAACTGCACGGGTTCTAATGACAACACAGCTACCTCCCGGAAGCGGTCTGGAACCTTGTGTGACGTCCTGACGTTTCTGACTGTGGTTAACTACCTTTAGCTCCACTTTTCGCCACAAAATGGATCGTTTCCATCTCATAGGCCTGAGGGATCGTTTCCATCTCATAGGCCTGAGGGATCGTTTCCATCTCATAGGCCTGAGGGATCGTTTCCATCTCATAGGCCTGAGGGATCGTTTCCATCTCATAGTTTCCATAGCTGAAGCTCAGGCTGACACTTGGTGGTTTGGTCGTTTCCGGTCTGAAGACGCCCAACAGCAGCATGTATTCCTCAGGCGCATGGCAGTCATGAAGTGTGACTATACAGATAACAAACATGTCCGTTCCAGTGAATACACGGTAGAAGAACGAAAGAGATGTTCATATTTTCTCTTTATTCTTTTTTTCCTGATCGGAAACAAATTGCAGGGTCGGTATTTTCACGTTACATGATGCACCAAAATGTTCGATCTGTTTACAGGAATACACTGAATAGAACACAAGGTTTCACAAAGGATACACGACTGACATTTCGCCCATTGCACTTACAACAGTGAATGACATTATCTGGATATTTTGTTAGCATTTTTCATCATTTCCTTTTTCATTACTCCTGTCATAGATAGCGTCACTTCATCTTTGAAACCTCCTGACAGTGTTGACAGAGGATGCCCTGGGCTGGGTTCTACCCAGGACGAGTGATTTTATAAGCTCCTTATTATTTTTTTAATTTTTTTTTTACAAACACAATATGTATAGAAACTCTACAGAGACCGGATATGTTTCTTAATACACATTTTTGTTGCACTGTTGTCAACAGTCAATACAAGCCAGCCACATACATTAATAGTTCTTATTTCATAATCATCATCATCTTCATAATAAATATTGTTTTATACACAAAAGCACAAAAGTTGGCAGCAGGTACGCCGTGGGGATGCACATGACGGCAGTACTCAAACTCAAAAGCTGTACAGAAGAGTCCATCTGTATTTACAGTAAGAATGTGTGTGTGTATCTGTCTGGACGGCTGCAGTGGTCTGTCTCATGCACTTCTTTAAATGGGGACCAGGAAGCTGGCTTACAGTCGGTATCAGTGAGCGTGTAGCTTCTCACCGGCATCAAACCCCCTAAGGACGCTTCCTCGCCTCTCGTTTGGTATGACAGATAACAAATTGTACCTTCCTTACGATCAATAACACATCTCCTCCTTGTCACTGTGTTTGATCTCCCGCTTCAGCTGCTAACTCCAGTTGTGATTATGCTAAGCTATGCTAATGCTCAATCCATATGCCCGTTAGGTGCTTACGGACGTGTTTAGAGGTCCAGGGTTAAGTGGGTCTCTGTCTCTCTGGGTCCTCACATCAAACACTGGCGGCCGTCTGCTCACTGTGTCTGAATTAGGGTTTAACTATAAAGGATATGGGGAACAGGACTTAATAGGTTTTGTAGTGTTTCCATGCCACACTCTGAGTTATAAAGAGAAACACCCAGTGAAAGATAAGCAGGCTTTCTCTGTCTTTTATGTTGAGTGATCGGACCAACCAAGGAATAGCCAATTAATGTGAGCCCCCAACAAAATGGACACCCTACGACCAATACAGACACTGTGCACTGGGGGAAAGAAGAGGTTCAGACCAATTGCGTCGAAGGTTGATAGCAGCACAGACAGTTCACTGAAAGCTGAACAGGAGAGGGCCCAGGTCAGCCAACGACACGGACGAGCTAATGAGGACGAAGCCAGGCAACCCTACATGCTTCAAGCAACACGATGGAGGTTCAAGACCGACAGGCTACATAGACTTTGGCAACAAGTCCCCCTGAGGGGAGGGGGGTGATAGGGGTCTAAACAACATGCCACAGAAATAAAAAAGAACTCTAGTTCCATAGTCAGATCCGTACACACGTACAAGTTGCTAAGTACAAACATAGTTCATAACAGTTTTTTTTTATGTTTCGGTTTCACAATTTTGTAGAATTTCTCAAAGTTAACAATGGTCACGGTAGGTAATAAACTGTATTATGAATCCTTTCCAGTTATTAAAATGAATCATTGCATAGAAAATTTGAATTGACAATTTCTTTCGATCACCCTGTGTGTGTGTGTGTGTGTGTCTCAGGGTTTAAATGTGTGTTTGTGTAGCGCTGCATGTCTATGTGCACCAACAGGTAGACAGGCATTAGTATTCAGTGTGTGTATGATGGTGTGTCATGGATACACAACCCATCCATCATACAGCTGTACATTTACTGTTTTCCACATGTGGGCCTCCAACTCCCAATCTATCATTTTAATAACATTAACACCATTGTGCTATATACCATTTTCTGCATGCTATTGCTTTTAAAAATCAACGAGAAAATTAATGGAATGCAGGATCATATACGTGACAAACATAGAAAATGTAAATATAAATAGTTCGTTTCTAACTCTAACCCTAAACAAAGGAAAAAAATTAAAGAATAAAAATAACAGAAATATAAATACACAAACTCATAAATGAGTAATTTACATGATCACTGATTTATGTACATACAGTAGTATACAGTTGTGCAAAAAGACATTAAATAAGGATGAAACATAATGAGGTATACGAGTAAAAAAACAAAACAAACAAAAAAGACTGAATAAGGCTCTTTTTTTCAGAAAGAATCAGCAAAAAAATAAACTACAAAGAAGAACATTGAAATAAACACAACACATAACAAGCAAACAAGTCCCAAAGTGTTCTGGGTTTGACAGGTGATGGCTTCCGGAGGCAGAGCCACGCTCCAGGCTCGTTTGGTTCTGTCTGTCATGTGACTCTTCTGTCTGTCATGTGACTCATCTGTGTGTCATGTGACTCTTGTGGGCACACTGGTAGATCCCCCCCAGTCCTCCAGCCTCCTGGCCTCTTGAAGAGGTGGTGGACAAAAAAAAAGTTTCAATATGGGTTTACTTATTTTCTCATAATCATTAGTGTGCGTGCATTCCCATGTCGTTTACATGTTTGCATTCGTTAGACATCAAAAACAAGTTGAGGAGAAAATAATTACACATTCAAAGAAAGGGTTGTCTTTCCCCTACACTGGAATGTTGAAAGATCATAGAAACAAAGCATTCAAGGATTATAGAAGGGACAGTTGGATTATAGAAGGGACAGTTTGATAGTTTGCTGTAGTGGTGGTAGGTCTCAGCTTCTCCTGGTAAGTGGTGTCATAATTGTTCTCTCAAGTCTCTTTGGTACGAGTAAAACCTATGAAATGCGTGTATCTCTAATGTCTGTACCTCCTGTTTGTTTTCGTGGTGGTTTAAAAGGCCTTCTGAGATTAAAACGTGGAATCAAACGATTCCTGTCAGACATGAACTCCTCAAATGTGAGTGGTGTTCCCCTGATGCCCTGCAGAGGGCGCTCTGAGCAAGCTGCCCTGCCTCGGTCACTCCCTTCTGCCTCCGTCTTGCAGCACGACAATCCAGTTGGGAGACAGGAAGTTGGGAGACAGGAAGTGATCGTAGATGCCAGCCTTGATTCATTTCTCATGACGTGAGGAGGAGGAAGGAGTTTCAGGTAGAGGAGCCTCCTTTTGCTGCTTCTCTGAACATGTTAGGAATGTAAGGTTTCACTGAGGGATCTCACTCCCTCTCTCTCCCTCTCTCTCTCTCTGAGCTGGCGTCTGCTCTCTCTCTGTCTCCTTCCATCCTTCCATCCTTGCCTTTCTAGATGCTGAGGCAGACCTTGGTTCATCTAAGGAGGTAGAAAGAGACCAAACAATTACCATGGAGATCTCACAACATGAAAGCTTTTCACAAGCATGTAGATTGCGGGCTGAAATTGTGTGTGTTTTGGAGTCTGTGTGTAGAAGTGTGTGTATGTGGAAGTGTAATGTTGTACCCTTAGATTACAACAGAGGCGTAACCACAGGTAGGCCTGGGTAGTCACAAGCCTACCCAAAACGAAAATATCTTTGAAGAAATTATGCACCGGGTGCACCTTGCAAAGTAAATAAGTACAAAAACTAAAAAGATGCCTATCCATATTTGCTGCTACACCCTGGAGAGGCACATAGAGTAGGGCTGGAGATGGTGCAGGTGTGCAGATAGACGTGTGAAAAGGCTGCTGTAACGCACTGTAAATACCTCAGGTCCTGGGCAGTGCACATGGACCAAATCAAGTACTTAAAATGTTATTTACATTTTCTGTAAAGTACTGACTAAACTGCAGCTGTGTCGACACATATCAGCTGTGTGTACCTGCTCATAAACAACACCCACCATGACACCTCTCTCCCAGTCCACACTCTTTCTTAACAACGTCATCATCACCCTGAGACGGGCGTACGCTACCCCTCCCCTTCCTCTGTGACCTCACAGCTCCTCACAGCCAATCAAGGGGGCTCTGGGATTGGAGGTAATCGCCAGGGCTGAGCAGGGCTCTCTCTGCTGCCCAGAGAGCCAGTGAGATGGGTTTATCTCCAGATCCCTCACTGGATCCCTGGGTAGGGACAGCCAGACAGGGATGACTGGCAAAGCTGGTGATATTACACCGAGAGTCACTGGGGTTACAACAGGTTGTAAGCAGGATGAAGAACACCTATTTCTTGGAGGTTTCTAGTGTGATGCGTGTTAGTCCCTTTACGACTGTTTAAGACAGTTTTGATATGGAGACTTATGGTGTGGCACTGTGTGTGTGTGCATGTGTGTACATGTTTTCTGTGTATGTATATGTGTGTGTGTGTGTGTGTGTGTGCATGGGCAGAACATCAAAGCCACATAATTAGCCAGCTCAACCACTGGCTAATTATAGCCCACTGGTCGTGACCCAGTTTCCAGAGAGGGAGAGGCTTCCCTTCCTGCTACATCCTTTGACCTCTTCCAAAGGTGAGACGACTCACCTGTGCATGTGCATGCTACGAAGAATCCAGACATGACACACGGTAGCAAAGGCCACAACATGGTAAACCACCAGTAACATGGATACAATGCATGATAGTAGCCTACTCACATACACATGCAGTCTCGTAAAGACACACAGAGACGCAAAGAGAGACACACAGATTTTAAAATGAGGATGTAATCCCTGCTTACCGCCGGCAAAAACGGAGAAGCAGAAGTCTCTCTGTGATCGTCTGCTCATGCCTGAGGGACATCAGTTGTGACAAGGCTTCCATCCATCCCTCTTTCAGAAGATCCTTTTCTCTCTTCAATCTTCAGGTTCTGCTTGGGGACCCCTGTGCTGACAAGGCAGGCACCCCTGCCCAACCCTCCTGAATCAATCCTTCCTTCCTGGGGAGTTCAGTATTGACGAGGCATCCTTTGATTTAGGCCCTGGCCGGTCAGAGAAAGAAATCAGTCAGAATATGGGATTAAAGCAAGATAATGAGTCATCACTTCACTCCTGGCCTTTCATTATGCTGATGTGGATCTGAATATTAATCAATGCAAATATGGCCCTCATATGTCATCAATCAACAGGGTGACAGGTAGCATCATGTTCTCACAGTCAGAAACGTCATTGCAACCCGCTAACTGTCTGAAATACTACCAACGCTCTTAATAGTTTAAGTGGATAAAACTTACGGAATGACTGAAATGTAATATTTTCAGCACAAATCCATGTAGCCTATGTGCTGAATGTGTCATTAGGGCATGTGTCCTTATACCATATTTGTATAATTGTTCCAGCGTCACGTATGACGCTGCCTAGAGAGAAAGCGCTGCATTGAGCGTCTGCCTTTGTCACGTGTCCGCTAGGCTATACTTTTCAGAAAGGCGCTGGTGTCATCACTGTTTCTCCTTTGAATTTAGCTAGCCACTCAACATTCTGAGAGTTAAAAACAACCGTTAATGATTAGCTAATAGTTTAAGCTAGCCAAGAATAAAAAAAAATATTGTTTAAGTTATGTTGCTAATGACCTGGAACTGACAAAGCACTTTCCAGCTTGCGTACGCACCAACCTGCCTGAGACGCAATATGGACAGGACACGCCCTTAATCAATAAATTAAGTATTCAAAAAATTATTAAATTCTATACAGCACAAAAGGAAAGCAGAACAAACATTTCTGTGGTCTGTTTTACTAGACAACAGTCCCAGCTTGTGTCCACAGATAGATGGGTTCTTATCTAAAAGATGAGGAGTAAGATACTCACTGATGCACTCCGAATCGCCCCCCACCCACCCCCTCCTTCCTCCGTCCTCCCTGTGGTTGTGTGAAATGTAGAAAATGCCAGAAACAGATTCATAGGTTTTTCCAGTACAAAGACTCCAATCTTCCTTCCTCCCTTCAACTCCTTGTTCCCTGGAGAAACATAAACAGAATTCGTTTTTTTTTTACCCCCCACCAGCACATCAACACAAGGCGTTAGCCTGAGTGGAGTGGCCAGCATCCAACCATTGTGTCAACAAACAAATCCATTTGATTTACCCTCCTCTCTTCAGTTCACCAGAATGAAGTGAACTTCTTGCCCAGGGCAGACACGGCTGTGGAGACACAGCAGAGAAACAACATAACCCGTCAAACATCCAACAAGATTGCTGGTGCAGCAGAAGCTGTGTCAATAAAATACAACTCTGTGCTAAGACTCTTTATGTTCCACATTATTTGATAAAAAGTCTACTACAAGTTAGAGAAAGAACCAATCATGGTATACTGGCAACTTTTTAAGGCAATGTGGCCAGAAATATGTTTTTACAATTAACTTCAATCTGTACCACCTCCCCCATTCCCCCTCCCCCCCTCACCGTCTCCCAGTTTGCCCGCCTGTTCGGCGGCGCCTCCTTGCAGGATCTTGCCCAGGACGCTATCCCCCTCAGCGGGGGGGGGTCCTGGTGGGGCAGCGCTGCCGATGCCGGCTGGCCTGCTGCCGATGCCCACAGGAGCCTTGGAGCCTGCAGGGACACAGTCATCACCAGGGAGACAGTCATCACCAGGGAGACAGTCATCACCAGGGAGACAGTCATCACCAGGGACACAGTCATCACCAGGGAGACAGTCATCACCAGGGAGACAGTCATCACCAGGGAGACAGATTCATGTGTGTGTGTGAGATAGAGAGAGAGAGAGGGGGGGAGTCTCACCTATGCCAGTCAGGGGGGGTGTGGCAGCCTTGGCGGGCTGTGCTGCTGCTGCAGCTGGCTTCACCACCCCCAGGGCTGATGTCGGAGCCGCCTCCATTTTGGCCTGTTGTTATGAAACGAGAGGGACACCTTAGAAATGTTTTCTCTAAGATATGGCATTACTCTTTACATTTTTAGGCTATGAACTTTTATTCTCCAGTTTTCTGTCTGTACTCACGGCCGTGGGTGCAGGTTGAGCTGCAGTAGGTCCTGGGGCCCCTGGCTGTCTGCCCTGGGCCGGACCCTGGCCAGACTTGGCCTGCTGCTGGGCTGGCCCCACACCTGCTCCCGGTCCCGGGGAGCCTGCGGCGGGCTGGGCCCCTCCAGGTGGGGCGACGCTCTGGGCCGGTTGGCTGTGAGTCTGTTGCTGGGTCCTTGGCTGGCCTGGTCCCTGCACTGCATTCTGGCTCGGTGGACCTCCCTCCTGCTGCAGTGCCCCTGGCTGCCTGCCAGACTGCTGTGGCTGCCCCCCGGGGCGAGGCTGCCCGGCAGGGCCCTGACCCTGGACTTGACCCAGACCCTGACCCTGACCCTGGACTTGACCCAGACCCTGACCCTGACCCTGGACTTGACCCAGACCCTGACCCTGACCCTGGACTTGACCCAGACCCTGACCCTGACCCTGGACTTGACCCAGACCCTGACCCTGACCCTGGACTTGACCCTGACCCTGGACTTGGCCATGGCCCTGACCCTGGACTTGACCCTGACCCTGGACTTGACCCTGGACTTGACCCTGACCCTGGCCCTGGCCCTGACCCTGACCCTGGACTTGACCCTGACCCTGACCCTGGCCCTGACCCTGGGTTTGCTGCTGCTTTGGTCCTGCAGCAGGATCTTGTCTCCTGGAGGAGGAACCTGGCTGCCTCTGGCCCCGACTACTGGAGCCATGGTGGTGTCCTGAGGCCGGGTCCCTGGAGAATTCCCCAGAGTCCCGGTGGCTGCCCTGGGAGGAGCGAGCCTCCGAGGCCCCCCTCCTGGGGGTGGAGGACGAGCCGCGTTCCTCCGAGCGGCCGGAGGGGTCTTTGGGATGCGACCTGGAGGACCGCGAGGGCCGGGGGTCCTCAGAGGAGTGGCGAGAGGAGTGTCTCCCCGAGCCGGCGCTGCCGTGGTGCCGGTGGTCCCGGGAGGAGGGCTGGCGGGGCTGGCCGTACTCGTCCTGGGGCCACGGCTCCTCCTCCGGGGGCTCGTCGTAGTCATGGTAGGTATGCTTCACGTTGCCACGCCGACCCGTAGAGGCGTGGCTGCCAGCGCCGTGGTGCCTGGAGCGAGCCTCTCTTGGCTTCTCGAACCAGTCTGTCTCCTCCTGGCCCAGGTGATAGGCTTGTCGGAGAGAGAGTGATTATCAACACCTTCCTTCTGTTTGTGTCATGTGATGTGTGGAGACATGCAGACTCAAGCCATGCAGAGCACTGGAAATAATGTCCATTAAGATCCCAAAAACGTGACAAGAAAAGTATTTCACAATCAAACACCCCAAAAAATAATAAATGGAACGGAAGTTTTGTTTTGTTAAATAAAAAAACATCACCATGTCACACGTAAAAAATTACAATAAATAAAAGCATGCAAAAAAAAAATTAAACAACACATAGGCAATTGTGGTTTTCATGCATTGGGCACATACAGTCTCGTTCACCAGACAGGACTAAAAGTGTCACGTGACACTCTCAAGACATGCAGTTTGTGACAAGCAGAGGACGAGAATGACAACCAACACCCAGCAGTCAGGCAGCAGTCGGCTTTCAGCACCAGTTACCTTCGCTGTCTGAAACAGCGCAGTGCATGTCGTCGACCAGGTAAGGGTCGTCTGGCTTGTAGACATGACTCCTGGGCAGGTCCTTCATGTGATGATCCTGGACGTCCGGCAGCGAGTGGCTTGAGCCGTACTGGTTCCTCACATCGTTGGGGTCAGGGACCCCGGACCCTCGTCCAATCCCCACAGGCTTCCCCACCGGGCTGAGCGGGCTCTCCTCCTCCGAGTTTTGGGTCCTGATGGCCGGACGGCTCCCGCGGGCGTGGCTCCCTCTCTGGGGCCGCTCCATGGCATCCCTCTCATACGACTTGCTCCTGTAGCCTGGGGCGTCCCGGGATGAGATCTTGTCCATGCCGTACCCTGTGGACCTGGATCTGCCTGAGCCGTATGTCCTCTCCTCCTCCTCCAGAACTTCCCTGCTGGAGCCGTAGTACTTCTGCTGGTCGTACACATTCTTCTTCATGCCGTACGTGATGTCGTCCTGCATCTTCTTGGAGCGAGACACCACAGTGCAGCTGCCCCCGGTGGAGGTGGTCATGGTGTAGGACGCCAGGTCGGACTCCACGTCACGGGCCTCCTCGATGGGGGAGAACTTGGAGATCTTCTGCTCCATGCCCTGCTTGCGGTGCTTGCTGCGCTTGGATGAGGAGACCACAGCTGGAGCCAGGTTTTTTGACGGGTGCTTCTGGGTCCCGGAGCCGGCACGCGTTCCCGGGTGTTTGTTGTAGTCGTCGTAATAATAAGAAGACCCACCGCTCACGGTGGCACTGGTTCGGCTGTCCACCGGCCCCTGCTGGTGATAGCCTGCGATGCCTGTGGGCCTCCCGTAGGCATCCACGGTCTCCTCCCCGTAAACTCCCCCGCGGGCGGGACCGTTCTCGCTCGCATAGCGTCCCACTGGATGGCCCAGGGCATCCGTGGGCTGCCCTCCGCTCTCCTTGGTCAGCTCGCTGATGTCATCGATCATGACGTAGTTCCTGGGGATGTTCTGCTCCAGGTTGGAGGTGTAGAGAGCATCTGCGGCGTAGGCAGAGGTGGGGCTGTCCACTGAGTGGGTCAACCCCACCTCAGGGGGCCGATACTGGGTGTAGGCGTTGGGCACGGAAGTGGAGGAGTAGATGGAGCCGTAGCCTGTGTCTGGAGCCGACGTCGCTATGGATACCGAGGGATTGCTGATGACCTCGTAGTTGGTGGGCAGCTTCTGCTCCAGATCAGCCAGGGACGTCTGCCTGGGCCTCTGGTGCACGCTGAGGATCTCTGCCTGGGGCTGAAAGGCCAGGCCTGGGCCGGGCTGGTAGGAGCTGTGGCCTGGGTAGGGCAGAGTCTGGCCTGGCAGGGGAGGAACAGGGTGTCCGTGCTGCTGCAGGCCCAGGTCTGTCTGGTAGGATGACTGTCCGTAGCCATGGGAGAAGCCTCCCTGGGTGGGGTAACCCGGGGGGTGGGGCTGGAAGGTGCCGGGCTGGGGCTGGGAGGCTGTGGGGTACTGAGGGGGCTGGAAGCCTATCTGCTGGTAGGCCGCTGTTGGCTGGGGGGTGGGAGTGGGCTGACTTTGGGGGTAGGGATAGGACATGTAAGAGGAGGTGGAGGGATACTGGGAGGTGCTGAGGTCGTTGGTGAACTGGCTGAGTGGCGCCGTGCTCGGCCTGGTCAGGTGACCGTTCCCGTCGAACGTCCCCGAGGCGGCCACCATCCTCAGGTTGTTGAGCTCGGTGTCCGACATGTAGTCCCTGGGGTCCCCCATGCAGCGCAAATACGCCAGCTCCCTCCTCTCTCTCTCCTTCACCAGTGTCTCCTTCCTCTGGGTGATGCCTAGCTCCAGGTAGCGCAGCTTGGCGTCGATCTCCTTCTCCTCCTCCTCAAGCTCGGCCTGCTGCTTGCGCAGCTTTGTGGACTCCTGCTCTACGGCCTTCAGCTCGCTGAGCAGCCCCGCCTTGGTGACGCCCTGGTTGGGGCGAGGCATCGCTCTCTGTGGCATCCCTTGGGAGCCGTACATGTGGGACATGGCCGGGGTGACGATGGGGAGGGGGATCTCCTCTGGAGGGGGGCTGGGCAGGGTCCTCTTCACCTTCCTCATCAGAGAGTTCTGCTGCTGCTGCAGGGAGGCCATCTGGAGGGAGAGGAGGCAGACACCAGCACGTTATGCTAATCAGACTAATTGCACAGAGTGGAATAATACTCTGTGGTTGTAGTTCCCCTTTTCTACTCATCTCTTGAATTGTGTGAATAGGCTGCATAAGGATGTCTATTTCAGAGAAAGCTCAATGTTAATGTGAAGAAGACGTTTTGCAATCCTGTGTTGTTTGACAGTTCTGTTCAGATGTTATTTAAATGTTATGGAAAAATGAGCTCATTTAAAAAAAGTGTTCTAAAAATATACTCAATGTAAAAAATTTACAATTCCCGTGGGATTCTATTTACATGAGAGAGAGAGAGAAAGAGAGAGAGAGAGAGAGAGAGAGAGAGAGAGAGAGAGAGAGAGAGAGAGAGAGAGAGAGAGAGAGAGAGAAAGTGAGAGAATGGTGCGGAGGCAATTATCTTTGCTTTAAGAATTGTGAATTTTTGTTGCAATCTTATTCCAAGCGTTACAGAATAAAAAATACAAAAAAAGTCAAAAAACCACCCCTAAACCCCTCACCTTATAGCATGCAAAGTAAATAGAACAAATTGACCAAAAATGGAACACAATTAGAACCCTCTTACTTACAATTTAGGAGTTGTGTAGACCAATAGTGAATGTAATGTGCATCCATGACAGAGCCATATTCTCAGTAAAGATGTAAGGGCAGCGCCAACGAAGCCAAACATCTCTGAAATCCTCTTGTGATTTCTATGTGTCTGTTCCCAGGTCTGCCTTTGCACCGAGTGCAGAGGAATCACACTACACTTTGACCAGCTGCTAACAAGCCAGAAGACAGCAGGACTGTACCAGGGTGCCTCCACACTGCTTGTTCCCCCTGGCTTCTCTGAGGGCATTGCCAGATTTAGAAAGGGAAAGAATAGTATGTCAGGGAGGAGAGAGAGAGATAGAGTGATAGAGATGTAGAGAAAATGGGATGAAATGAAGAAAGGCGGGGGGGAGAGAGAATGGAATGGAAGGGATGTAAGAAATATAGATGTAAATAATGAGTGAATGAGAAAATGTGATCTAAGGGGGGAGAAGGGAGAGCAAGGGTGGACAGCAGAAGCGCAGAAAGAAAAGTAACATTGAAAACGCAGCAGAAAAAGAGGAGGTACTGACAGAGCAAACATATTGGCAGAGAGAGAGAGAGAGGGAGAGGGAGAGGGAGAGAGAGAGAGAGAGAGAGAGAGAGAGAGAGAGAGAGAGAGAGAGAGAGAGAGAGAGAGAGAGAGAGAGAGAGAGAGAGAGAGAGAGAGAGAGGGAGGGAGGGAGGGAGGGAGGGAGGGAGGGAGGGAGGGAGGGAGGGAGGGAGGGGAGGGAGGGAGGGAGGGATAGGGGTAGAAGCTGAGGGGAAAAGCAAGCAGGCTATAGAAATAGAACAGGAGAGAGAGGAAGCTCCTGGTGCCTGGCATGGACATCTGCTCTCCCGAGAACATTCTGTCACATACTTTGATGCCAAGCCCTGTGTGGTGCATCTGTGTTCGCACTCGAGACTCTCTCTCTTCACTACTGAACATCCTGCTCTCTCTGTTCTCTGGGACACCCTCCCATAAAATATGCATACATACTTACATAATTGTTGAGTGTTAACACATTGGAGAAAAATATATATGATCATCATGTATTGTTAAAACCAATAGTTATCAATGAATATAACATATCCTCTTAGCCCTATTTTTGGGGGTGAGGGGGGGCGATGAGCGGGGGGGGGATTGTTTTAGACTGCTACACAGCAAACAGCAGGTACAATCAACGTCTTTGTCGTTCCCAACAAATATGGTCTGGTTTCATTCCCACTCGGTAATAACCTTATTAATAAGTTTGGCTCGATTCAGAATTTTTAGAAGGTGTCAAAATGGCCACTTGCACTCTGACCTTTCTATTGACACCTCATTTGACCCAATATGAGCTTCCATGTCCTGTCCACAGCCTTCTAAACCAACCAGGTGGCTCCCAAAATATGTGCGTCCCCCCCATCAGCTGTCTGGGTTCAAAAATTACACTTCAAGTGTTTCACAAATGAACTTTGTGACCGTATAGCCAATGAAATTCTGAATACAGCAATATACAGGTTTAGGGGTAGCGTTGGAACTTTTCAACTTAAAATTCCTTGTGCAAAATGGCTCACAGACGCAGGCCTTTTTCTGCGTGAATCAGATAAAGCACTCTAATGTGTTTATGCTTGTGTGCTGTGTGTCAGCATACTAATGGGGGATTTGGATATTGGATATGAGAGCTCAAAGTACCACCTTTCATTAGAGACAACAATTATGAAAAGTAATACCTTTTTATCCTAAGTATTCGACCATGGTTTACCAAGAGTCCTTTTATTAGCTTATTGGGTTCACGGATAGTGTATTGAACTGGATGAAATCATATATCACAGGAAGGAAGTTTTATGTTAGTCTAGGAGACCATAGGTCCAAGAAACATGAGAACTGCTACGGGGTTGCTCAAGGAAGCTGCTTAGGTCCATTACTTTTTTCTCTTTATATGTTACCACTCGGCGACATAATTAGAGAACATAACATAGATTTCCATAGCTATGCGGATGATGACTATATATATCCACTGAACCCAACGATGCAACGGCCATCAATTCCATTACCAACTGCCTGTTGGCAATAAACAAATGGATGAATGATAACTTTCTTAAATTAAATGAAGACAAAACCGAAGTCCTACTATGTGGCCCAAAATCCAAAAGAGAGATGCTTACTAAGAATCTAGGAGGCTTAACCCCCTGTCTTAAACCAGAGGTGACGAGTCTCTGTGTAATCCTGGACTCAGATTTGAATTTCAACTCTCACATTAATAAAGTGACCAAAACAGCTTTCTTTCACCTGAGGAATATAGCAAAGGTACGACCATTCATAAACCAAAATTATGCAGAGAAGTTAATTCATGCTTTTATATCCAGCCGGCTGGACTACTGTAACGCACTTTTCACTGGTCTTCCCAAGAAAACCACTGAAAGACTACAGCTCAGAACACATTAGTCCTGTCCTAGCTACTTTACACTGGCTCCCCGTTACCTTCAGAATTGACTTTAAGGTCCTTTTCCTCACATACAAAGCTCTACACGGACAAGGACCTAGCTACATTGCTAACTCCCTTATAAACTACACACCGGCTAGAACACTGCGATCATCAAATGCAGGCCTATTAGAGGTCACCAGAAGCAGTCATAAGAAGATTGGTGAATTACACCCCAAAACTATGGAACAAATTACCCATAAATATTAGGGAAACAAATACGCTAGACATTTTTAAAAGACAGCTTAAAACCTACCTTTTTACCGAAGCATTTAAGTAATTTTATCTCAGAAGGGTTTTACTACTTTTATTAGTTATATTATTGTTTTTATAATTTGCTATTTTAATTATTACTTTTATCACTTGTATTATCGTTTTTATTGATTTTATGTAAAGCACCTTGAGCTACAATTCTTGTATGAAATGTGCTATATAAAGAAAGTCTTACTTACTTACTTACTTACTTTTGGAGTCTCCAAAGGGAACGTATAGAAAACGCCTGAATGTACCCTCAGAAAAACGTGTAAAACGTCCATTTATTGTGGTATTATATTCAACTTTTGACTTGGACTAGTTAAGGCTTCATGCTGTGGTCTCATTGTGTTTTCCAGCTAATACCTCCCACCTAAAGGTGTCTGCAGGCCTTTGTATGAAAAACTAGATTTAGGCGGAAATAAAAACTTTCTATCTCATTGTGTTCAAGCTTCTAGAGTAAGTAGTAAGTAAGTAAGTAAGTAAGTAAGACTTTATTTATATAGCACATTTCATACAAGAATTGTAGCTTAAGGTTCTTTACATAAAATCAATAAAAACAATAATACAAGTGATAAAAGTAGTAAAACCCTTCTGAGATCATATTACTTAAATGCTTCAGTAAAAAGGTAGGTTTTAAGCTGTCTTTTAAAAATGTCTAGCGTATTTGTTTCCCTAATATTTATGGGTAATTTGTTCCATAGTTTAGTAGTAGTAGCACTTAGAGGGATTCTGACAAAAGGGGAAAGAACTTCAGAGTGTCACCTTTCAAAAGAGACCACAACCATGCATGTCTTTGACAGGATTGTTGAGAGTATAAAAAAATATAATTACATACAAATGATGCTAGATGACATACCTGAGTGTTGGAGAGCGCCTGCTGATGGTATGGGGAAAACCTGTTCTTTGCTGAGTCCTCCGAGGTGGGGCTGAGGGGCTTGGGGTCCGACATGGAGCGCTGGACACTCTTGATGGGCCTGGGGAGGGTCTGGTGGCGCTGGGGCGACTCAGCAGTGAAGGCCTTCTGCTGGGGCGTGACGTGGGCCTTGTTGAGCTTCTCCTGGGAGGCGAACGTGGTCTCCAGCATGCGGTGCGGAGACAGCGGGGAGACGGGAGAGTACAGCACCTGCGGAGACTTGGGAGGCTGGCGGGACGGAGACTCATTCTGCTGGTAACCGATGTCCAGGGGGTCTGGCTTCCGTCTCTCGAACTTGGCAACCCCCTGGAGACGCGTGGAGGCCGGATCAGTTGGAGAAGCGCCCACCATTTGTAGACTGGTGGAGTATGGGCTGATGGTGGTGGGCACGCTCAGCTGAGGGGCCACAACGCCCTGAGACTGGGCCTCTGGGTCGGTCTGGCAGGCCAGGCTCTCTCCTCTCTGGGTCCTCTCCGGAGCTGAGATGTAGTGGAGCAGCTCCACCTTGTTGGTTTCAGCCATGGTGATGTGGATTGCAGGGGAGACCCGGCCTAGCTGGTCTGGTTCAGTTTGGCAAGAGGAGTCATTGGTGGTCTGAATGGCAATGCTAGAGGAGGACACTTTGGAGGAACCATCCGGTTTGTTCTCTGCGCTGGAGTCAGAGTGTTTGGCAGGGCGGGAACGCCGGCGTCTTACTGGCTGCTCCCACTCCGCCTGGTCCTCGTCGTCTGTCTGGACGCTGCAGTCAGCTATGCGTCTGGTACGCCTGCGCCGGCTCATGTACCTGTCCTCGCCGTCCTCATCGTCTGTTTGAACACAACTGTCTGTAATCCTCCTCACTGGCTCCTCCTCTGGGCCGTCTCTCAGCCGAGGCATTGAGTTCTGCTTCTTCATGACCCTGGATTCTGACTGATCGTCGCTCCTCAAGGACATCTCAGAGGCGGAGCTGGAAATGGGCCTCGCAGCCACAACAGCCTGGACCACCTGGCCATCCTGCCAGAACTGGACACTCTGACCGTCTTGCTGGATCACTCGACCGCTCTGGTCACAGATAATGAAACCTTGAGGAGTCGCTCCCCCCCCGACCACCATCCCCTGTATGGCTCCTTGGCCCGTTGTTGCTGTTGCTGTTGCTGTTGCTGTTGCTGCAGCTGCAGCGGCTGCAGAAGCTGCAGCCGCTTCTGCTGCAGCGGCCACCGTTGCTGCCTCCACCACTGCGGTCTTCTGTCTCTTCTGCTCCTCGAGCTGCTGCTGCAGCTGATGCTGCAGGGACTGGATCTGGTCGAGCTGCATCCTCTGCTGGGCCAGCTGTTCTCTCTGCATGACAAGCTGTGTTTCCCTCTCTGCCTGCTGCTGCTGGAGGACTTGCTGCTTGATGGTCTGGAGCTCCTGGATCTCGCGCTGCACGATCAGCTGTTCTTTCTCCCTGTGCCGCTGCAGCTCCATGCGGTCTCTCTCCAGCTCCTCGTGCAGGCGCAGCTGGCGGAGCTTTTCCAGCTCCACGCGCTCTCGCTCCAGCTGCAGCATCTGCTCCTGCTGCTGTCGCAAGCGCTCCTCTTCCTTCTCCTTCTCCGGGTCGACAGGAGCAGCAATGGTGGTGCTGGCTGCCGTTAGAGGAGCACCTTGGGAAGTAGATTGGGGCTGGGACTGGGGCTGTACCAGAGCTTGGGGCTGGGCCGGAGCTTGGGGCTGGGCCAGAGCTTGGGGCTGGGCCAGAGCTTGGGGCTGGGTTGGAGCTTGGGGTTGTGGTTGAGTTATTGGTTGAGGCTGAGATTGAGTCAAGGATAGAGCTTGAGTTTGAACTGGTAGCTGTTGAGTTTGCTGTTGGGACTGTATCTGCGCTTGCATCTGGGACTGTATCTGCGCTTGTATCTGGGACTGTATCTGCGCTTGCATCTGGGACTGCATCTGCGCTTGCATCTGCTGAGTCATTTGAGTTTGAATTTGAGATTGGGCCTGAGGGACTAAGGGAGACTTATGTATCTCACTGTTTGCAGGAACTCCTGTGGATTGAATTGGCATTGCAGTAGTGCGGACACCAGCCACTGGTACATTTAGTGTGCCCAGTTGAGTAACGGGCTGCGCTGGCGGAAAGGTTGCAGAGGTGTGCGCCGCTACGGTTGCTGAAGGCTTCCCTAGGTATACTGGAGCCTCCTGACTGGAGGTGCTAGCGTCAGGGACACTGTCAGGCCCGAAGGCTACTGTGGGAAATTGGTTAGTGGAAGAAGGGTACCGGTAGGGTCCCTGTGTGGACAGAGGCATCCTTGGGGTCACTTGAGGCAACCTGGTGAGGCTGGCCAGTGGTACAGCAGTCACACCTGCAGGATAAGGCCGGTATATTCCCCTTGGCATGGGGTGCAGAACAGAGGAAGGCTGGGTGGTAATTGGCAAGGTAGAGGCTATAGGGGTGTTGATGGTTGAGTACATCATTCCGTCAGCTCCTCTTATAGCGGTGGGGTATAAGGCCCGTATACTTGCTTGTCTGGCATTTATCAGATTGGTTAGGGCATGGTTGTGTGATGTGGGTCTTCCATCTGGGCCATACAGTAGGCTGGCTCTTATTGATGCTAAGCTTTGCTGTAGATGTAGCCTTCCTGCAGGTCCTGCACCTCGTCCTGCACCAAACTGCATCAGTTCAGGGCTGTTAGCATACCGGTTCCCAAACTGGTCCATTGAGTTGAGAGCTGCACACATCCGGCTGATCTCTCTTGCAGTTGTGGCACTGTACTGGGCCAAGCTGGAGTCCTGTACACCTGCAAGCTCACGAGGACCGTAGCCGTACTCTGCGTTGATGTTGGACATGGAGCCATATCTCCTCAAGGGGAGCGGAGGGCCTGCCACATCACCTGTCTGGCGCAGGTCAGTGTAGGATCCATACTGTGCACCCATGCCAAGATACCCACCTTGATAGGCCTGATTCATGGTGCTCAGATCCACGGCCAAGTCCCCTGGATCGGTCCTCTGATAGTACTGAAGAGTTGCATCTGTTAGTTTGTTGTCAGACAAGGAAGGTTTAATCCTTTCTGGATGAGGTAAGGTGAACGATTTTCGTTCTTCTGGCATCCCTGGCATGCCTGCTACCTGGTAACCATCTGTTCCAGGTTGTCCAGCCTGTTGTTGCTGTTGCTGGCCGGTGTAATGCAGAGCAGGGGCAGGGCGGGACACTTGGGAAGGATCAGTGGTTGGGTTCTTGTCGGGTGTTGCTGTTGTGGACCCAGCACAGCTACCGCCAAAGGGGAGTTTGTACACAACGTCGCAACAAGCCACTTGGTTCTCAGGTTTGATTGGCCCGGTGAGATCCAATACTTGGGGTGGAGGAGGAGGTAGAGGCTCATCTCGTTTCACCAGCTGAGACACTGTGGCCCCTTGTGACGAGCTGCTTTCATCCAGCTGCACCATCATAACATGGGGCTTGCCTGTGGACAGGTTCATCACCGTGGGCTTGTTCTTTAACTCTAAAGCCACCCCTCCATAGATGTCATGTGTACTGGTGTTTGGAGTAGGTCCTGCAGCAGGTTGTGGAGGGAGGGGAGATATTCTAGGAATGGCACTGACACTTACTACAGGTTGGGTAGTGCCAGAGCTCGTCTGACTCACTATAAGGTCTTTCTTCAACAACAACGGCTGGACTTGGTTGGCCAGATTGTAACGAGCAAAGGATGATTGTTGGTGCTGCTGGAGCTGCTGCTCCAAAAGCTGCTGCTGCTGTAGAAGCTTCTGCTGTTGCAGCTGCAGCTGTTGCTGCTGGATGCCAAGGTCCTCCAGGCATGCATCGATTTTGGGAATGGACGGATCTGTGACCGGAGGTTTTGTTTGGGTCAAACACACAGCTGCTCCCACTCCTTGCCCAAGATCCATGCGGTTTTGGAGAGGATCCCCGTAGACCACCGGCTGCTTGGGCTGGGATATGAACATTGAGGCTGCGACTGTGACACTCACTGTTGTCGGGGTTGATACGGCCACATGTGGCTGCTCTTGTGCATTCAGGTTCATGATGAGAGGCTGCACAGCTGTGTGTCTACTGGAGGTCTGCTCCGACCCGAAGGAGTACCTCCTTGTGTCAGTCGCTAGAGATGTTAGATCCATGCCCTGATCTGTCATGATGATTGGGGTAGGCTTCAACGGGGCTCTCAGGTCCACCACATTCCCGCTAGGGTGCATTTGGCTCTGTTCTACAACCCTTGATGTGCCAGGGACATTGGAGATCCTGCACAAAGAAATATTTTCCATAGACATGGAGCCACGACTGTATGTGGTTGTGGTGGTCACTGTGCTCATACCGACATTCACCCTCTCTGCCGTTTGGACCCTCTGCAAGGCATGTTGAGGCGATTGCTGTGATTTCTGCGGGGACGTCGGCGAGCTTGTTGAGGGGGTCTGGGCACAATATAAGGGCTGGCGGATCACCTGTGTTGGTGAGGACAGAGGAGATGTTGAGGAGTTCACAGTCAGGGGCTTGGCAGGAGAGGTGGTTTCAGACCCCAGGGTTATCACCATCACTGGTGAATCTTGGGAGGACTGCTGCCGTGCCAGGCGGGGTGACACTGCCCTCTGAGGGACTCCGTGGGGTGTTATGGGGGAGGTTAGGCTACCGGCGCTGCCTTGGGAAGACAGCGCTTGGCCCCTCGCACTAGTGGGCCTGGGGGACTGGGCGTGAGTGGGGCTTTGTGTGGGGGAGGCTGAGGGGGAAACTGGTGGGCTGGGGCCTTTGAAGTAAGAGAAGACTTTGGATGTGAGTGAGGACGCTCCGGGGTCCTGGGGAACACCCTGAGCTGCCACGCTCACAGCCGGCCGTGACTGCGCCTGGGACTGGCTTGTAGTTACATGGGTGGGGGAAGTTGTGGCTGCGCTATACACCCCATACGATGCTATCGTGGTAGAAGGGGGAATGACACCTCCTATTTTGGCAGTCTGGGTCCTCATCCTGTCTTGGGTTTCTTTTGATAGATGCTGAGTTACACGAATCCCGGGGATTCTTGAGTCACTTCCAGAGAATGAGACAGGAGCAGCTGTTTGAGTGGGGCTGGAACCAGGGGTTAAAACTGTTCCTGTTTCGAGGTGATTCCCAGCCGGCTGTGTAGCCCCGGATGGCTGTCTTGGGTGTGTCTGCTGCTGCCTCTGCATCATCTCTGCTTTCCTCATCATTTCCTCGTAAACCTCCTCTGCACTTTTCAGCGTCTTGTCTGATGGGGAGGTGGCTGTGGGTCGTTCTGTCGGGGAGTAGATTGACGTGAAGGTTGGCAAGTTGTACTCACTCCCTGACTTGTAGAGCTTGGAACCCAACATTTCAAACCCTTCGGCCTCAGAATCCATGGAGGGTGAGTACTCAGAGCAGGACGACCTGTGCAGCTCCTCCATCTCGGCCGCCTGTCTCAGCTCCTCCGTGGGGGAGGCGTCCTCGATGGGGGAGAGGTTGCTTGGGGGAGTCTTGGATCTCTCTCTGCGTCTCTGGGCCCTCAGCTCCTCCTTGTCTCGCTTGGTCTTCCTGGCAGTGCTGCGGATCCTCTGCTGCTCCAGGTCTCTCATCTGCTCCTGCTCTCTCAGTAGCTCCTCCTCCTCCCTCAGCTCGTCCTCCTCCGACGAGTCCTCAATGGTTGGCAGCAGGGGACCGTGGGAGCGGTGCCGGGCCTTCCTCTGCTGCTTGGCGTCCTCCAGCTTCTGCCGGCGGCTGGGGCTGCTGTCGCTGTCATCTTCCATGGATGACACAGATGTGGGAGACGTTCCGGAGGTATAGCTGGGAGTGGTGGCAGGAAGGGTGGAGGAATATTCGCCCCTGGACCTCTCCTCTGGCGACCCAGTCAGACTCTCCATCTCCAGCTCTGGTTCTCTCAGATCGTGCTCGGTGCTGAGTTCCATTTCGCGGTTGTAGCTGTTGGTGTTGTTCAGCTCGATGGTCTTGAACCGCCGCAGGCCTCCCTGGGAAGCCATCATCCCGTCATCGTCCGCACCTTCACCCCCTTTGGTGTCCTCCTCAAAGCTACTGGAATGGTGAGTGAGACGTCGTTTCTCTTTTGCCAATTCCCCGCTGTGCTTGTGTCCTTTTTTAGTTTTCTGGTGCGCAAACCCTTCCACCCCTTCCCCCCCTTCCAGCCCTTCCAGCTCGTCCTCGTCCGCACTCATTTCCATGATCTGTCTCCTCATAAACTCCTCGTCCGTCAGCTCCTTGTGTGACTTCTTCTGCCTGGATGGGAGAGGCGAGAGGCCGCTCTCACTGCTGTCTTCCACGTAGTCGTGGCGGAGCTTGCAGCTGAGCTCGTCCGACGACTCGTCCCTGGCTGCCTCCTCGTCAGAGTTGTAATCCCGGCCATCTCCAATGGACAGTGAGTGAGGCCTCTCCTCCCTGTGCCGGTCCGAAGTGGTCTTGGATTCGAGGAGAGGACGCATAGAGCTCTCCAACTTGGTGATCTCGGAGGGGCTGGAGGCTCCTTTCTCGTTCAGCTTCATCCCTTCTTCACGGATCTGTCCGGTGATCTCACCCTGGGAGCTGGAGATCCCATCGGAGGAGTAGCCGGTATCGCTCAGGCTCTGAGTGCTGGACTTGTTCGAGTCCTGAGGTAAGAGAGAGAGAGGGGGAGGGAAGAGAGAGAGAGGGAAGAGAGAGGGGGGGAAGAGAGAGAGGTGGGGAGGGAAGAGAGAGAGAGGGGTGAAGGAAGAGAGAGGGGGGGAAGAGAGAGAGGTGGGGAGGGAAGAGAGAGACGGAGGTCAGATGCATTACTGCTGGCCTCTGTGGTCTGAGTTCATTCATGGCATCACTGCTAACTTTCTATCCCATCACTTTTCCAAACTCTCACTTTTATCTGATTTTTTTCACAGATGATAGGGATTTATAATTTAACTACTGAGATACATTCAGTCAGTATTCTTGCAAGGTGTTAGAAAATAAGCACTTTGCATTCAGTCATTGACAAATCACAAAGACAAGATATTATGTACACACAGATGACACAATATGAAGTTAAGACAAAGAATAAAGCAAACAAACAAATAACAACAGTTTAACAAACCCAAAAACATTTTAGATACATGCTTGACTGATTTGTCTTTTCATTTGTCCTTATCATACAAGTAATGGTAGAGAATGAACAGCATGCAAAAATAAATCTCAATTATTAAATTATGATGTAAATGATGTAGTTTCATTTTGACTCAACAGATCAAGGATGACTGTGTTACTGGTGTACCAACATGCCTCCACACAATCACCTGGTACTCAGCTAACGCATGGATGGGAGGAGGGAGGGATGAAGCTAACAGATGGATGGATGGAGGGATGGATGGAGGGATGGAGGGAGAGATGGATGGGGGGATGGAGGGATGGAGGGAGGGAGGGAGGGAGGGATGGATGGAGGGCTGGATGGATGGGAGGTGGAAAGGGGGCAGGACAGGGCTAACAGTGATGATGATGATGATGATGATGATGATGATGATGATGATGATGATGATGATGATGATGATGATGATGTTAAAGGATTGTAAGGGATGTTGTTGATGTGCAGTGATGATGATGAAGAGCCTTTATCATACAGGATGAGGATGTGATGAATTATAAAGGATGAATTATGATGAGGCTTGAAGAACTAAATTATAAATGATGAAGATGATGATTTGTGATGGTTGATGATGATCAAGATGATCGTGCTGGTCATGGGGATGAGTCAGCAGGATGATGATGAGTGATGAAGATCATCCAACATCTAATAGACCACAAAGATGAAGATACCCCCGGCTGATAACAAAAACACATCCGTCAAAAAATCAAAAAGACAACAAACAAAGAAGAGTGGTAGAGGTGAGGAGGTAGCAGGCAGCTCACTTCATGGTGTCTTGACTTCTGGGAGTTGTCAGTCATCTTCTTCTGTTCTTTAGAGGCTGTTACCTCTGGAGCTCCCTTCTTGGGTGTGGCTTTGACATCTGCATCCTTCTGAGATTTAGTTGTGACTTTATTCTTCTCCTGGCCCTGCTGGGGTTTGCGGTTCTGGCTGGTACTGGAGAGTTTAACCTGGGATGTGGCCGTCTTAGCAGAGGTGGCTGTGGTCTTGGCCTGGGTGGTTCCAGCCTTGGCGGGGGTGGAAGCTGCCTTACCAGAGATGGGCTGGGCAGGGCCCTTGTTCTGGCTGGAGGGTTGGACTGGACCCTTGGTCTGGGCAGGGACTTTACCCTGGGCGATGGTTTTGGTGGTACCCTTGGGTTGTGGGGAAGGTTTGGTTGTACCGTTGGGGTGGGGGGAAGGTTGGGTGGGGCCCTTGGGTTGAGGGGAGTGTTGAGGGGAGGGGTGGGTGGGGCCCTTAGGTTGAGGGAAGGCCTGGGCTGGGCCTTTGGATTGGGGGGAAGGTTGGGTGGGGCCCTTGGGCTGAGGAGAGGGGTGGGTGGGGCCCTTGGGCTGAGGAGAGGGGTGGGTGGGGCCCTTGGGCTGAGGAGAGGGGTGGGTGGGGCCCTTGGGCTGAGGAGAGGGGTGGGTGGGGCCCTTGGGCTGAGGAGAGGGGTGGGTGGGGCCTGTGGCTTGGGGGCAGTCCCCTGGCTGTTTGGCTGGGGAGGGAGGGCCACTTACTTGGGCACCTGAAGGTTTCTGTTGCTGTTGGGGGCCTGTGGGCCTAAGCCCTGCTTGCTGATTGGGCCCCCTCTGCTGAGGTGATTGTTGATTGGCTGGAGCGGGGTGGCGTGGGGATCCCATTGGCTGAGGAACAGGGGGTGTGGCATCACCCAGGCTCCCAGACAACGCTCTCTGGGTCTGGCAGTTGAGACAGAGCCATTCTTTCTTCTGAAAAACACAAAAAATCGAATCAGAAAATGCAACGTGTACACAAAATACACTTCTGAAGGCAGTAGACTAGGAACAACACACACATTCACATAAACACAAAACAAACTCTCATACACACACACATTCATATGCAGAAAACAAACTCATACACACACATTCATTCATGTACACACAAAAACTCATATACACAAGCACACACCAAACCCATCATGTCTTATTCAACACAATATAATGGAAACATTTGCCTTCATAAATCAGTTGCCTTAGTCCTAAAGAAGATTATGTGGGTCACTGCTGGTAAAGCAGGTTGTGTGGGTCACTGCTGGTAAAGCAGGTTGTGTGGATCACTGCTGGTAAAGAAGGTTATGTGGATCACTACTGGTAAAGCAGGTTGTGTGGATCACTGCTGGTAAAGCAGGTTGTGTGGGTCACTGCTGGTAAAGAAGATTATGTGGATCACTGCTGGTAAAACAGGTTGTGTGGGTCACTGCTGGTAAAGAAGGTTGTGTGGGTCACTGCTGGTAAAGCAGGTTGTGTGGATCACTGCTGGTAAAACAGGTTGTGTGGGTCACTGCTGGTAAATAAGGTTATGTGGATCACTGCTGGTAAAGAAGATTATGTGGAACACTAATAATGTGTTCAAGCTCAGCTGTGAAGTTCTGTATAGGAAAGACTCAACTCTGGCAGTCTGCCAAACACAGTCAGGGCTTTAAACAAGCAATATGCTGACTCTGAACAGAGTGGACAAGGTGCCCAACACTGACCTCAATGCTGATATGAATGCAGGTGGGTCAAGTAGCATGTGTGACAGAAGATGGGTGAGGTGTGTCTGGTGTGAGGGATTAGGAGTGAAGTCAGGGTTGAAAATCTGATATCTTTAAGGGGAATAATTACATTTCTGGCCATGAGAGAAGCTCATAAAAACAGGTGACCTCAGTCCAAAGTACAGAGTTCAGAGTACTTTTACTTTTACATGATACAACTAAGAAAGCCAAAGATGAGATCTTTATAAAATATAAAATATATTTACAGATACCGAATATACAACTTTTGGTTTGCAATGAATTGGAACTATATTACAGCATACTGAGTGAGGGCACTATCTTGCACTCAGCGCAATTGACTTTGTACACCGACGCATGCATCATTCCTATTTTGCACCCAAGGCAGAGCGGATTTTTCCTCCACAGACGCATGTCGGTAAATTAGGGAATGACTTTGCGTTCCAGGGGGCGGTTCAGCGAAAAAAGGAGGCATGTTCCGGCGCAAACGTTCCCTGGTGCTGTTTTGCAGTTTCAGAAAACAATTCTGCCACAGATCAGGAAAAACTAAGTTTAAAGTCAGTGACGCGTTATTCAGGTGCTATTTTAAGGGCGCATGCTTTACATAACGTAGCGTGTGCCAAAGCACATACACTTTGATTCTCTCATCTACACAGACACAGCAGTTCCCTTTTTTGCAAACCATAGGCCTACATAATTACAAGGAAAAATATTACCACACGAGGGAAATCATGAAGATGTGAAAAAAGGCATAAATGTAGCTTAGACATTTACCCAAATTATTCAGGCTAATTGCAGTAATGACGGATAAAACCTGTTTGACCAATAGTGGCAAGGCACATAGATATATAAGGACACCTGAAAAAGTGGGTTGTCCATCAAGAACCAGGAAACAAAATTCTGAAGATACCATGCGTGCGCCTGGCAAATCCGCCAAGATGCTCTGAGAATCCTGTGAAGGGAAACTATCAGGAAAGCTCATTTGACACAATCATGTATTTTTAAGTGGGGTCATCGCTGGCCAAGGGCTCTTAGGTGTTAACCCTGTACACAGGGAAGACATGTGCTTAATCATCTGACAACAGAAAGCACTCTGAAACACATCAAGGGGTAAGGATGCCACTCAAATACAAATCGTCTCCATGGTTCGTGAAGCTGAGACACAGAGACAACCGCAAACAGTCCTGGAAGAATGCCTCGGCCTGACTGTAAATATGCCTCTGCAGAAGCTCTCTCCTCCGTCACAGTCCTGCGCCTCACTGCAATACTGCTGGAGAATAGATCCTGACACACACATGCATGAGCATGTGGCTGAGAGCCCATCAGTGGCAGGATATTAGCCGTAGCAGATTCTATTTCACATCTAAAGGGGGGCAGATCGATTACATCTTTCAGAGAGAGAGAAATGCTTCTAATATGGTGGTTATGGAGGCTGAAAGGAGAGATGACAGCCCAGTATTAGTTACTCAGCAAAGGCCTCACACTCATACACACACTGCTCAGTTTTCTATGATTATCCTCTGCTTCAAGAGAAAATGGCATCTGTGTCTTGGCCGCGACACACAGACAAAGAGAAAACAAAGTCAATAATGAACGACCTCATAAACACCTCAGTGGCTGATTACCATCTCTCCCATAAATCATGTCTGTTATTGTTGTAACCCTCAAAACAGGAAACGCGGGCGACGGCGATAAACCGGCCATGCAAATGCTCAGCTGGTAAACAAACAGGTCCAGGTGTTGAACGCTGCTATCGTAAAGGACATCTAGCTGCAGCCGGCTGAGCCCTTCAACGGCCACAACACAGCCGGCACTCGGCTGAAACGTTTTGAATGCCCCATAACCTTTCTATCATTTATCTAGTAATGTGTTAGGATAGGATTCACCAGATTTATAACAACAAATGTAAGCTGCATGAAGCCACATCAGAATCCCAATGAAGATCCTGTGGCCTGTGTGGCCTGCTGAACGTAGGCCTACAGTGCAGAGAGAAGCAGAGATCATATCTATAATATAACAGAAGCGGTAGGCCTACAGAGCACAGCCACTGTAAAAGGGAGAGTCCAATCCGGACAGATCATTTAGCGGCGTTGTCTTTCGTGTGTGAGGGCCCAGAGGAGAACACTGACAGCGTGACAGGGATGTTAATCTATCAGCCCCCAGAGACCACGGCTTCACACACTAGTCTCCAGTGATGTTAATCTATCAGCCCCCAGTGTGGTCTGTGGCCTGCTGTGCCTGTGCCTGTGTCGGAGTGTGACAGTCCACTACAGCGTTTTTTAACGCTCTGCACCGCTTGCCTTCCCACAGTACACCACGCTCGGGGGCGTGTCTGACAAGTTAATACAGCGTTGTAGTTCCCTAAAGTCACTGTTGTAGTTTGTGTATAACGAAATCAATCGCTAGATTATGGCTAGCCACTACACATCTACTGTATGGCTGGAGAGTGACTGCCAGACAGCATTTCAAAGTTGAATGTAAATCGTGTGCCGGGTGAGCTAGCTAGCTAGCTAGCACAGAAGAAAGTTACGTTATGTGACGAGACTGAATTTAAAAGTACAAAAAACACACCAGGGATGCTGACAACATCGGCAACCCGGCGCCAGGCATCATGTTTTTGTTATCGAACAACACTGGGTGTGCAGGTCACACATACGATAAGTTTCTCCTCCATCTTGAAATAGGAAAAACCTAGAAACTGCTCATGCCTGCTGTTTATGGGAGGGGTGTGTCTGTGTGTGGATGTTTGCTTGGTAATGTTTATGTGGGAATGGATGATGAATAAATCAAACCCATTTAGTCTCTTCGTGGAATATGTGTGTGTGTGGGCTCATTAGCAGGCCTGTGTGTGTGTGTCCTTGGGGATGTGCTCCGGTTGTGTAACGTCAGGTAATGGAACAGTGAGGACTCTAGTACACAGCTGGCAGGTGCGCTGAACACTCTCTCTCTCATTCTCATTCGATTGGTCCACAGAAATTGCAGTACGTGGGAGCAGCTATGGCGAATGTGTACTTGTTGAGAGATGTGTCCTAACTGTGTTCTGCGCTTCTCCTGCTCAGACCAAAACAGCACTGAGAATCCATCAACATCTGAATTGGTTAACTGGCTTTGACTGGGAGTGATCAATGCTCCTCCACAGAACAGCCTTTTATAACATTAGCTATTATGGCCACACAGCATATTGTCTATGTGACCTTTCATTAAATCAATTACAGGCCACATGTGCCCCATGTGACATGGCTAACAATTTACGCAATCGCCTCATTTTGTCATTATATTGCTGCTTTGGACTATTAGCCGAATGAAAATAATCTGTTTGAATTACAGTGTGTTCCAGCCAGCATGCAGCTCGTCCTGTCGCACCCAGCACTCCGAGGTCACTGGTCACCCAGTAATTAAAAGCTGCAGTGAACAGAGAGGAAGAGAGACAGGAAGGGAAAGAGACAGGAAGGGAGGGAGACAGGAAGGGAAAGAGACAGGAAGGGAGGGAGACAGGAAGGAGACAGACAGGAAGGGAGAGAGACAGGAAGGAAGAGAGACAGGAAGGGAGAGAGACAGGAAGGGAGAGAGACAGGAAGGGAGGGAGACAGGAAGGAGACAGACAGGAAGGGAGAGAGACAGGAAGGAAGAGAGACAGGAAGGGAGAGAGACAGGAAGGGAGAGAGACAGGAAGGGAGACAGACAGGAAGGAAGAGAGACAGGAAGGGAGAGAGACAGGAAGGGAGAGACACAGGAAGGAAAGGAGACAGGAAGGGAGAGAGACAGGAAGGGAGAGAGACAGGAAGGGAGAGAGACAGGAAGGGAGGGAGACAGGAAGGGAGACAGACAGGAAGGGAGAGAGACAGGAAGGAAGAGAGACAGGAAGGGAGAGAGACAGGAAGGGAGAGAGACAGGAAGGGAGACAGACAGGAAGGGAGAGAGACAGGAAGGGAGAGAGACAGGAAGGGAGAGAGACAGGAAGGAAGAGAGACATGAAGGAAGAGACACAGGAAGGGAGAGTCATGAAGGAAGAGAGACAGGAAGGGAGAGAGACAGGAAGGGAGAGAGACAGGAAGGGAGACAGACAGGAAGGGAGAGAGACAGGAAGGGAGAGAGACAGGAAGGGAGAGAGACAGGAAGGAAGAGAGACATGAAGGGAGAGAGACAGGAAGGGAGAGTCATGAAGGAAGAGAGACAGGAAGGGAGAGAGACAGGAAGGGAGAGAGACAGGAAGGGAGAGAGACAGGAAGGAAGAGAGACAGGAAGGGAGAGAGACAGGAAGGGAGAGAGACAGGAAGGGAGACAGACAGGAAGGGAGAGAGACAGGAAGGGAGAGTCATGAAGGAAGAGAGACAGGAAGGGAGAGAGACAGGAAGGGAGAGAGACAGGAAGGGAGAGAGACAGGAAGGGAGAGCGTTGCAGAGATTTTGATCGCAGGTGGTGCAGTTGTAAATGTAATTTTCTCGAGCGGCTGGACGGAGATAAAAAAAAAGGATGTTTTCAAAAGTTTGGCAAAAGAGAGGCAGAAAGCTGAGTGTATAGACTTTTCAAGGACGTGAAATTCTACTCATCAAACAAAGACAGGACGACCATGAGATCTAAGGCTGTGCTGGCCACAACCGCACACATCATCATCTAAACTCTCTACTGCAAAACCTTGCAAAACACAAACCTCCTAAAACACAAGTTGTGGAGGAGGGAGGGGGACCAGAGCTCTGGAGGCCAGATGAAGACTTATTTATTGCCAATTCTTCCTGGATCCTCCCAACTCTGCTGGCAGCTGGACTGTGAGCGTGAGGTGGGAGGAGGGAGGAGGGTGGTGAGGGGGGAGAGAGGAGGGAGGAGGGTGGTGAGGGGGGAGAGAAGAGGGAGGTGAGGGGGGAGAGAGGAGGGTGGTGAGGGGGGAGGGAGGAGGGTGGTGAGGGAGGAGGGCGGAGGGTGGTGAGGGGGGAGAGAGGAGGGCGGAGGGTGGTGAGGGGGGAGGGAGGAGGGCGGAGGGTGGTGAGGGGGGAGAGAGGAGGGCGGAGGGTGGTGAGGGGGGAGGGAGGAGGGCGGAGGGTGGTGAGGGGGGAGAGAGGAGGGAGGAGGGTGGTGAGGGGGGAGAGAGGAGGGAGGAGGGTGGTGAGGGGGGAGAGAGGAGGGAGGAGGGTGGTGAGGGGGGAGAGAGGAGGGAGGAGGGAGGAGGGTGGTGAGGGGGGAGAGAGGAGGGTGGTGAGGGGGGAGAGAGGAGGGAGGAGGGTGGTGAGGGGGGAGGGAGGAGGGAGGAGGGTGGTGAGGGGGGAGAGAGGAGGGAGGAGGGTGGTGAGGGGGGAGAGAGGAGGGAGGAGGGTGGCATTGGCACGCCAGGCAGACACTCTAGCTTTGTTTTGATCCCCCTCAAGTTCTCTACAGAGGAGCTAAATATAACCAGGTGCAGTTATCTCAGAAGCCACCATCTGTGCTGCCTGCAACCTTAATGAGATGGAACATTACAGTCGAGTCTGTCCGAGTGTGCATTTATTGGTGTGTGAGAATGGGGGGGAGGGAGGTGGGGGGTCGATGAGGGAAACTTATTAGACAGAAGATTTCTGGTACAGCAATGTTCAGACTTAGGAGTGCATGTTCAGACCTAGGAGTGCCGGTTCAGACCTAGGAGTGCACGTTCAGACCTCGGAGTGCAATTTCAGACCTAGGAGTGCATGTTCAGACCTAGGAGTGCATGTTGAGTCACTAGTTTGGCCTGAATTACATCTTGACATCTCAAATAGGACACACCGAAAACACATAGACACACACGCCTTTGGGCCACACACTGACACACACATGGTGGAGACGGCCTGGGGAGACAGTGTGTGACATACACATGGCCCTGTCAGCAGGGACTAATCCTGTCAGATGACAAGTCCTCCAGTGTGACTGTCCCATCCCTCCCTGCTAACGACATGTGAACCAGCCAGCAGGCTCCTCCTTCCTCCCTGTGTGCTGTGAGGCCCTGTGTGCTGGGAGGCCCTGTGCTGTGAGGTCCTGTGCTGTGAGGCCCTGTGTGCTGTGAAGCCCTGTGTGCTGTGAGGCCCTGTGTGCTGTGAGGCCCTGTGTGCTGGGAGGCCCTGTGTGCTGTGAGGCCCTGTGTGCTGTGAGGCCCTGTGTGCTGGGAGGCCCTGTGTGCTGTGAGGCCCTGTGTGCTGTGAGGCCCTGTGCTGTGAGGCCCTCTGTGCTGTGAGGTCCTGTGCTGTGTGCTGTGAGGCCCTGTTTGCTGTGAGGCCCTGTGCTGTGTGCTGTGAGGCCCTGTGCTGTGTGCTGTGAGGCCCTGTGTGCTGTGAGGCCCTGTGTGCTGTGAGGTCCTGTGTGCTGTGAGGTCCTGTGTTGTGAGGCCCTGTGTGCTGTGTGGTCCTGTGCTGTGTGCTGTGAGGCCCTGTGTGCTGTGAGGCCCTGTGTGCTGTGAGGTCCTGTGCTGTGTGCTGTGAGGCCCTGTGCTGTGTGCTGTGAGGCCCTGTGTGCTGTGAGGCCCTGTACTGTGTGCTGTGAGGCCCTGTGCTGTGTGCTGTGAGGCCCTGTGTGCTGTGAGGCCCTGTGTGCTGTGAGGTCCTGTGCTGTGTGCTGTGAGACCCTGTGTGCTGTGTGGTCCTGTGCTGTGTGCTGTGAGGCCCTGTGTGCTGTGTGGTCCTGTGCTGTGTGCTGTGAGGCCCTGTGTGCTGTGAGGTCCTGTGCTGTGAGGTCCTGTGCTGTGTGCTGTGAGGCCCTGTGCTGTGTGCTGGAAGGGCGAGGGAGAGGGAGAAGGGAGAGGGAGAGAGAGGGGGAGAGGGAGAGAGGGGGGGAGAGGGGTAGAAGCTGAGGGAGATAGCATAGAACAACCAGGGAAGGGAAGAGGGGGAATTCTCCATGTTGACAGTGGCTTTAGCTTTGCACAGCAGCTAGCTAGCGGCAGCGTAGCCTCCCTGGGGAGAGACCCAGCAGGGTGGAGGAGGGAGACCCAGCAGGGTGGAGGAGGGAGACCCAGCAGGGTGGAAGAGGGAGACCCAGCAGGGTGGAGGAGGGAGACCCAACAGGATGGAGGAGGGAGACCCAGCAGGGTGGAGGAGGCAGACCCAGCAGGGTGGAGGAGGGAGACCCAACAGGGTGGAGGAGGGAGACCCAGCAGGGTGGAGGAGGGAGACCCAACAGGGTGGAGGAGGGAGACCCAGCAGGGTGGAGGAGGAACTAGTTTCAGTAATGGTCATTTCATACAGTTTTGGCCCACGACACTAACAATCGTGGAACAGGGGGAATAAGTGAAAGGTGAGTGTGTGTATGTGTGTGTGTGTGTGTGTGTGTGTACTCAAGTGGACATGGTGGGCTCAGCATCTTAGTGAGATCATCTTGTTAGTGAGTTAACCTCATTGCCCAGTGGGGTTTTTGGCATCACAGGTCAGCTCAATTAGGAACTCTCACACACACACACGCGCACACACATGCAGGCACGCACGCAGGCAGGGAAGCACACACACACACACACACACAGAAAGAAAGCTACAGAGCTAGACTAGAAACAGTGATACACAGAGTGGACAGTGACAGGGTCTTAAACACTTACAGGGGACACAGTGTCACCTTGACCTGGCCTGCCATGTTTGATATCAGCAGGTGGGGAAGGCCTGTTACACCTGAGGCCAGGATGTGATGGAAATCCGGGAAAACATAAGGTATGCATGTTTTATATCCTGGGTTATCCCCAACAAGGAACACATTGTAAAAAAGGGTCTGAACCAACTGTAGAGACAACAGACCTGAGCTGAATGAAAAGTTCTAATGCGATTAGCAAATACTGTCAAATATTTGCTGTAGGTAAACTCACTTCAATGAAACCCAAGTCCCAAATGGGCACACACTCAAGCAAATCAAATAAACCTCCGATCATTACAAATAGATTTGTCCATTAGTCTTAGCCACATTATTCTTAGCCACTCTGACAGCCAATCAAGAGATGTGGAAAATGGTGGCAGGGTGTGAAGGCTGCAGGTTAGCTGCAGGGTGTGAAGGCTGCAGGTTAGCTGCAGGGTGTGAAGGCTGCAGGTTAGCTGCAGGGTGTGAAGGCTGCAGGTTAGCTGCAGGGTGTGAAGGCTGCAGGTTAGCTGCAAGGTGTGAAGGCTGCAGGTTAGCTGCAGGGTGTGAAGGCTGCAGGTTAGCTGCAGGGTGTGAAGGCTGCAGGTTAGCTGCAGGGTGTGAAGGCTGCAGGTTAGCTGCAGGGTGTGAAGGCTGCAGGTTAGCTGCAGGGTGTGAAGGCTGCAGGTTAGCTGCAGGGTGTGAAGGCTGCAGGTTAGCTGCAGGGTGTGAAGGCTGCAGGTTAGCTGCAGGGTGTGAAGGCTGCAGGTTAGCTGCAGGGTGTGAAGGCTGCAGGTTAGCTGCAGGGTGTGAAGGCTGCAGGTTAGCTGCAGGGTGTGAAGGCTGCAGGTTAGCTGCAGAGTGTGAAGGCTGCAGGTTAGCTGCAGGGTGTGAAGGCTGCAGGTTAGCTGCAGGGTGTGAAGGCTGCAGGTTAGCTGCAGGGTGTGAAGGCTGCAGGTTAGCTGCAGGGTGTGAAGGCTGCAGGTTAGCTGCAGGGTGTGAAGGCTGCAGGTTAGCTGCAGGGTGTGAAGGCTGCAGGTTAGCTGCAAGGTGTGAAGGCTGCAGGTTAGCTGCAAGGTGTGAAGGCTGCAGGTTTGCTGCAGGGATAAGGTCAGATGGATTGATCCCACTCTCACACAGGGAACCCTACTGAGTCACTCAACCCCTTAACCCTTGTGTTATCTTCGGGTCATTCTGACCCATCAGTCATTGTGACCCACCGTCGTATTGCGACAGATTTACCTCCTACAAAAACAAAGTGAAGCATTTTCTTTTAACTGTCGGGCTGTCTCAGACCCCCCACATTGCCATGGTTAAAAGAAAATAATTTTTATTTGTTTTTGTATTGGGTAAAATTGGGTAAACACAACGGTGGTTCGTTATGAACCTTTGGGTCATGTGACCCGAAGGCAGCACAAGGGTTAAATACATCCAAGACTAAGGCCATGTGGTTCCATCGGAAGGGTGCTCCCTCCCCTCCACCATTACACATCACCAACTGTGACGGAGCTATCCTGGAGCACGTTTCCACCTACAAATACTTGGGCATCTGGTTAGACTCTACACTATCCTTCTCTCTCCACATCTCTAAGCTACAGTCCAAAATCAAGGCCAAGTTGGAGTTCCTCTACAGATATCGTCTCTCCTTCACCTCTTCCTCTAAACTCACCCTCATCAAAATGACCATTCTCCCCACACTTGATTTTGGTGACACAATATACAGATCTGCATGTAAGGGCACGCTCTTAAAACTCGACACCCTTTATCACTCTGCTATCCGCTTTGCCACTAACGCCCCTTTCCACACGCACCACTGTACTCTTTACTCCCTAGTAAATTGGCCCTCACATCACACCCATCGTAATATTCACTGGCTTATCCTCATCTACAAGACCCTTCTTCACCGGACACCCCCCTACCTGGCTCACCTGCTGCATCCGCTTCCTGTCACGCACAACACCCGGTCCTCTCTCTATATCCAGTTAAAAATTCCCAAACACAAATCTATCCTAGGTCTAGCATCATTTCAGTCCGCTGCCGCCTCTGACTGGAATGCTCTGCAAAAACATCTCAAACTGGACACATTCATTTCCATCCCAGCCTTCAAAAAAAGCATTTCACTCATCCTCACCGATTTCTGTAAATGCTCTCTCACCTGTTAACCCCTCCCCTTAGTATTTGTTGTCCTAGTCATCCCCATGGTCTGTCTGTATGATCTGTTGCCAACTGTCTAATTTAGTCCTACTGTTGCACCAATGTTGCCTTGTCTGTTTCTCACCTGCCTGTATCCTCTGTTCATTCCTGCCAGTCAGTCTATGTCTTGATTGTGGTTGTTGTCTGGTGTAAATAGTCTGTGTCTTGCTTTGTGTTCTTGTGCTTTTACATTTTTTTTTCTTCTCTGATTCCCTATGTACAAATGCCCTGCTTGTTTTTCTTCTGTATGTTGTACTGCTGTGGTTGTGTGCCGTTATGCTTTTAATCAGATTTTTATTCCATAGCCCCCTTCCCCTCTCCCTCAAAAAGCTTTTGCTTTTTGACAGGCCATCTTTGTAAATAAGAATTTGTTCTTAAATGATTCTGCCTGGTTAAATAAAGGTTAAATAAAAATAAATAAAAATAAAAACCCAGCCCTGGTTGTAAGTGTGTGTGTGTGAGAGTGTGAGAGAGTGTGCGTGAAAACAAAACAGTTTTTTGTTATGTATTTGTTGCAGCAACTATAGGGGTAAAGGATACGATAGGGTTCTCTGTTCCCTGTACCTGTTCCAGACATCGTGAGTCCTCCAACGTTACAAGAGTTACACTCCGGTGAACGCCAGGGAAGGAGTCCGGCACGCTGTAGCACCCAGCCACCCACAGAGGGAGCCAGAGAGAGCAGGGAGGGAGGAGAGGCCTTCAGCAGGAAGTACCCCGTGGAAACAGAGGATGACGTCCTCGCAAACAAACTATCCCCTGTAGCCACCCTTCCAGCATGTTCTCTAGTTTGTAACTCTCAGACTCTGTATGAAGGTGGCATAATATACACACACACACACACACACACACACCTAGTACACCACACACACACCTAGTACACCACACACACATACCTCATACACCCCACACACACACACTTCCCTGTGCCTGTCAGTCGGGCATGTCTCTGGGGCCCCGGCCCCCTGCTGGAAGCAGGAAATGTCAGGCGTCGCACCCCCAGCCGAGCCAGGAATATTTCAGCTCATATTTGAGCTTCTCTTCCTCCTGATATCGTCCGCTCCTCGACCCTGCTCGCTCAGGGGGCCGTGTGTGTGACAACTCATCCTCTGGTCAACACAGCCTCGCTCTTCCCAAAGAAACTCTGATCATATTTAAAGACATCCACTGTATGTGGACATGGTGTATGTTATATATGCATCAATGCAGTAGAGGCATGGGTCGTGTATGATCCAATATGCACAGGAAGTGGATACATCACAAACTAAATGTAAACAGAACTGGAGATTTTCGGGGACACGGAGTGTTCTAAAGCTTTTTGCTAACAATACAATCAGCTGGTAGTTGTAGTTTTTCTATGGATGCAAAGGATGCAAAAACTGTCTTTATCTTTTCTCAGACTGTTTTAATTCCCTGGTGGTTCTAATCCCTGAAAAACCGCCTCTTTATCTGCCAAACCAGTCATAACTATCACTGCAGTATCCAGCTGAGAACATATGGCAGAGATGGCAAAAGTACACATCCTTCACTCAAGTAGAAGTACAGATACTCATGTTTAAAAAGACTGTTGAAGTGCTGACTACACTTTTTCACTCAAGTTTCGAAGAAAAAAAAAATGGTTGTGTTTAAGTGTTCAACCATTCAAACTTTTTTTTCCCCAAAAAGTTTTGTCAACCTTTTTCAACTTTTATTCTCAACGGAAAGAAGTTTTTTTCTAAACGGAATAAACTTTCTTTTCTAAATGGAAGAGAAAAAAAATTCTAAAGGGGGAAAAAAAATTTTTTGAAACATATTTTGTTTATTTTAAATTTCTTTGTAGTAGTTTGGATTTTGTATTTAGTTTGTGTAGTTTTTTTCTAAACAGTTGTAATTTTTTGTATAAAGTTTTATTTTATAAACCAGTAATAAAAAAATTAAAAAATTCACACAGTGATAGGAGAGGAGAACATAGAAGCCTAAAACTGAGTAGAGTATAGCAGAGAGCAATAGAGTACAGTAGAGTATAGTTGAGTCCCCCTCAGATACTCATCAATAATGCAAACCTATTTTATGTTGGTAAAAAATAACTTTTCAACCTTACGAAACTTTTTTCAAAAATATTTTTTCAACCTTTCAAAACATATATATATATATATATATATCTTTTTTTTTACTTTTTCTTTCCAAAAAGTCCTCATCAAATACTCAAATTTTGTTTTAGATACAAAAAACATATTTTTATTTTCTTCTTGTTGCCTTCTGTCTTACTCCATGGTAGCTCCGTAGACTCACTTACGTTTGTTGTGAGTGATAGCCAGGAAATGAAAAAAGGCGCAATGAAAATAAATAATATTGATAATTCCACCAAATACAGATTCAAACTAAAGTAATGAGCCTGGCTTGAAAATGTAAGGAGTGAAAGTAAAAAGTTTTTCGAAAAATTAACTGTACTCATACCAAAAAATCTACTTCAGTACAGACACACACACACACACATCCATACACAGCTGGTGAGTAAGTGCCAGTAAAACACATGGTCGTAATTAATGACTAGAAACTGAAGGTCAGAGGCAGAGAGGGTCACTGTGAATTATTAACACAATCGTGCAGGGGGGCCCAGGGGAGCCCAGGGGAGGGATAGGCCCAGGGGCCAGGATGGGCCAGGGGGGGCTCAGGGGGACAGTCTACCACTACACAGACAGATACATACAAGCATACACACACACACACACACACACACACACAGAGCTGCCAGCTGCCAAACAATCAGACTAAGTATTAGTGGATGGCAAATCCAATCGGATGTATAGCGACCTAACACAATGCTAAAGTACTCTGTTCTCTTTAAGATTAGCTTTTCCCCTCAGCACCTACATGGAAAATCCTAACTCTTCTTCTCTTGTTTGTCCGTGCAGACTGACTGTAGCGTCTGTGTCATCATTCAGTACATAAACCTGCACAGCACCACTACAGGCAAACCCAGGTGAACTATTATTTAAATTACATAAAAAAACATGTAATATTTAATTATAAAAGTATTTGAAAGTAACAGAGGTGCATAGGATTCCCTTCCCAGTTGACTCCACCGCGGTGAGTGACACAAATCAAGCACACTCAGCTACTTTGCAGTGTTACTGTAACAAATAATTAACGACTCAAATCTGGTGCAGTAGCAGTCAATGACACACGCACGCACGCACACACACACACACACACACACACACACACACACACACACACACACACACACACAAGCCATGCTGACAGATCGGGAGGAGTCAGCAGGTATGTGGGTCAATCCCCCGGGATTCCTTCCCTGGCGGCCACAAGGTGCGGCCTGCGGGATTAGAGAGGAAATGAAGGATCATCCATGAGAGTCAGCAGGACTCTGGCCTGCACCATCATGCAGCCCTCCATTATGCAGCCCTCCACCATGCAGCCCTCTGGGCCACTATGAACCCTCCACCATGCAGCCCTCCATTATGCAGCCCTCCACCATGCAGCCCTCTGGGCCGCCATGCAGCCCTCTGGGCCACCATGCAGCCCTCCACCATGCAGCTCTCTGGGCCACCATGCAGCCCTCCACCATGCAGCCCTCTGGGCCACTATGAACCCTCCACCATGCAGCCCTCTGGGCCGCCATGCAGCCCTCTGGGCCACCATGCAGCCCTCCAACATGCAGCCCTCTGGGCCACCATGCAGCCCTCCAACATGCATCCCTCCAACATGCAGCCCTCTGGGCCACCATGCAGCCCTCTGGGCCACCATGCAGCCCTCCACCATGCAGCCCTCCACCATGCAGCCCTCCACCATGCAGCCCTCTGGGCCACCATGCAGCCCTCCACCATGCAGCTCTCTGGGCAACCATGCAGCCCTCTGGGCCACCATGCAGCCCTCCACCATGCAGCCCTCTGGGCCACCATGCAGCCCTCTGGGCCACCATGCAGCCCTCTGGGCCGCCATGCAGCCCTCTGGGCCACCATGCAGCCCTCTGGGTCACCATGCAGCCCTCCACCATGCAGCTCTCTGGGCCACTATACAGCCCTCCACCATGCAGCCCTCTGGGCCACCATGCAGCCCTCCACCATGCAGCCCTCCACCATGCAGCCCTCCACCATGCAGCCCTCTGGGCCACCATGCAGCCTCCACCATGCAGCAATCCACCATGCAGCAATCCACCATGCAGCCCTCTGGGCCACCATGCAGCCATCCACCATGCAGCCCTCTGGGCCACCATGCAGCCCTCCACCATGCAGACCTCTGGGCCACCATGCAGCCCTCCACCATGCAGCTCTCTGGGCCACCATGCAGCCCTCCACAATGCAGCCCTCCACCATGCAGCCCTCCACCATGCAGCCCTCCACCATGCAGCCCTCCACCATGCAGCCCTCTGGGCCACCATGCAGCCTCCACCATGCAGCAATCCACCATGCAGCCCTCTGGGCCACCATGCAGCCATCCACCATGCAGCCCTCTGGGCCACCATGCAGCCCTCCACCATGCAGCCCTCTGGGCCACCATGCAGCCCTCCACCATGCAGCCCTCTCGGCCACCATGCAGCCCTCCACCATGCAGCCCTCTGGGCCACCATGCAGCCCTCTGGGCCACCATGCAGCCCTCTGGGCCACCATGCAGCCCTCTGGGCCACCATGCAGCCCTCCACCATGCAGCCCTCCACCATGCAGCCCTCGGGCCACCAGTAGAACTACAACACTGAAGCCAAGACCACACAGCAGGCCAGAAGGCAGGACCATTCACTGTGTTGTGTGTTCATGCAGGACCATTCAGCTCTCCAGGGTCCTGAGAGCCAGGCTCACTATGCGCTGCCCGCTACAGCCTCCAGTTTAGAATGGATTTCACACTGTCTACTGTTTTACTGTTCTCCAGCACTCATAGCCAGGAACACACAGACACACACACAGAGGTGTTAACAGGTAAACAGATACACACAGAAACACACACACAAGCATGTGTGTGTGTGTTTTGATCCATGCTTCCCTGTCAGTCAGGTCGGGATCACCAGGGAGGTGCAGGATCACACTAAATGTCAGATTCCCCCTTCAGCTTTTTCTGTTCCCTTTCTAACTGTGCAGCATCCGTCCTCCAACCTGCTCTCCTGGGACACACTTGTGATGTCACTGTCAGAACAAAAACACATCCAGAGAGACTGACAGCTCGGCTACAAAGCCTAAAAAACCCGCCACTATGACGGTTTTCAATAAGAGACGCATTAGAGGAACCTGTTAGTGTCGGACATCATCATTTGTCCTTTCTGTTCCGTCAACGAGTTCACATGGATATCCCTCTACTGTAGCAGTGTTCCACTGTGCTATGGTTTTTACATGACATCGACAATATAATAATTGAGCAGGTGCTTTCATCCAAAGCGACATACAAGCGTGTGAGATGAACAGCAGCACACGATGATCAGAAAGAACAGTTAATTGTTGCGTCTGATGACGCCTGAGTTGACGTTGTCAAGCAAGGATGTGTCTCTGAGACAGGAGCTGAAGGTCTGACTGTCTCTGAGTTACTATTCCAACTAGAACACTTTCAAAAATGTTGTGTGTTTCAACACACATGCCTGTGTGCATGTGCGGCTATGTGTGTGACTGTGTGTGTGTGCGGCTGTGTGTGTGTGAGACATTTGTGACAGGGCAAGCGGATGTCTGACTGCTGTCGTTACTCTCTCAGACAAGCTGCATGTGTAATGTGTACAAACACCTAAATTACCCAGAATTACCCAGGTGTTTGGGGGTGGGGGGATTAGCTGACAGTACTTCCTGTCTCTGCGGGTCCGCTCAGTAATCAGGGTGATGGATGATGTGGAGGAGGAATGTTGCTACGGCAACTAGGCTTTTTAGAATTTCAAGCCTGGACTGGTGATGTGGGAGCAGAGAAAATCCACCTCCTGAATTGAATACAAATATCAATGTATTTATTCGAACGCATGCCAATTCTGTTTGGGCTTCGTAAATATATATTTCCCAGAGTCTGTTGTAACGTGCATGTGTGTTGATGAAGGGGCCGTCTCTCCCAGAACGCCCTGCTGGGGGCGACATATCGTTCTCTTCCTCACCTCCTGCTTGAACTGAGACACAGTTCAAGCTACTGACATACCAAACCGTCAGCACTAAAGATATTGTTATTGTTTTGTTTCAATGCACAAGTGCACACATGTATCACTTCTGGATAACAGTCCCTCATGAGTGTGTGTGTGTGTGTGTGTGTGTGTGTGTGTGTGTGTGTGTGTGTGTGTGTGTGAGTGTGTGGTGTGTGTGTGTGTGTGTGTGTGTGTGTGTGTGCAGCGAGGCCCCTGGGGCCGGGGTGCAGGAGGTCATCCATGTTTACTGCCCTTTATTTACCCTCTCAGCCAGCCCTCACTCACTCACACAACCCTCACTCACTCACACAGCCCTCACTCACTCACACAGCCCTCACTCACTCACACAGCCCTCACTCACTCACACAGCCCTCACTCACTCACACAGCCCCCACCACTCACTCACTCACACAGCCCTCACTCACTCACACAACCCTCACTCACTCACACAACCCTCACTCACTCACACAGCCCTCACTCACACAGCCCTCACTCACACAACCCTCACTCACTCACACAGCCCTCACTCACTCACACAGCCCTCACTCACTCACACAGCCCTCACTCACTCACACAGCCCCCACTCACTCACTCACTCACTCACTCACTCACTCACACAACCCTCACTCACTCACACAGCCCTCACTCACTAACACAGCCCTCACTCACTCACAAAGCCCTCACTCACTCACACAGCCCACACTCACTAACACAGCCCTCACTCACTAACACAGCCCTCACTCACTCACTCACTCACTCACACAGCCCTCACTCACTCACACTCTCTCGTTCACCAGTATGGCCGACCTTTAACCCTCGTGCTGCCTTCGGGTCACATGACCCAAAGGTTCATAACGAACCATCGTTGTGTTTACCCAATTTTACCCAATACAAAAACAAATTAAAATAATTTTCTTTTAACCATCGCAATGTGGGGGGGTCTGAGACAGCCTAGCTGTTAAAAAGAAAATGCTTCACTTTGTCTTTGTATGCGGTAAATATTGTCGCAATACGACGGTGGGTCACAATGACTGATGGGTCAGAATGACCCGAAGATAACACAAGGGTTAACACAGGCTGGCTTCAGTGGCCTTGTTCTCCAGACTGCTTCCTTGAGTCATCGAGAATACATCACTGTACAATCATCTGTAGTTTGTTTTCCTTTCGCGCAAACACACACACAGACATACACATCCCACAATACAACTTCTACAAAGTCAGTGACGCCAATTTGCTTTGTCTCTGCTGTGTTTCCTGCTTGTGGTTTTAAGGTCAATCTGTCAAGTCTGATAATTAGTGAAAGTATGAATGACAGTCTTTATTCCTTTCAGTCACAAAGCCAGGAAATACTGACACACAGAGCAGCTCAGATTAGTACTGGAAACATCTCTCTCTCTCTCTCTCTCTCTCTCTCTCTCTCTCTCTCTCTCTCTCTCTCTCTCTCTCTCTCTCTCTCTCTCTCTTCTCTCTCTCTCTCTCTCTCTCTCTCTCTCTCTGTCTCTCTCTCTGTCTCTCTCTCTCTCCTCTCTCTCATCCATCAGTCAGTCTCTACACTGAAACTAGAGGAGAGAGCCTGTTTTCTTTCCTCCACAAATCCCTCTTTCCTGTCTCCTCCATCATTGCCTCAACCTCTCCATCCTCTCCTCCACAGTCTCTGGGGTCTCTCTCTCTTCGTACCAGACTTCATCAGCCATCCTTCACTCAGCTCACACACCTCCACAGTTGTATTTAATGATGGCTGAAGTGCCAGCCAATGGTATCCAGAGAAAAATGGACTCTGCCAAATCAGGTTGCTGTGTACAGGCCAATCAGAGTGAAGTGAGGTTAAATGCTGACAGGGGCCAGGAGGTTCCCAGGGAGACATCAATCCACCAACTCTACACAATGTGTGTGTGTGTGTTTGAAAATGAGATTTGCCATCTGTGTCTGTGTGTGCGGGCAAATAGAACATTCTGTATTGTGCATGTGTATGGTAGGTGTGTAAGAGAGTGTATGTGTATGTAGGTGTGTAAGAGAGTGTATGTGTATGTAGGTGTGTAAGAGAGTGTATGTGGGTGTAGTTGTGTATGAGAGTGCATGTGTGTGTAGGTGTGTATGAGAGTGCATGTGTGTGTAGGGTGTGTATGAGAGTGCATGTGTGTGTAGGTGTGTATGAGAGTGCATGTGTGTGTAGGTGTGTAAGAGAGTGCATGTGTGTGTAGATGTGTAAGAGAGTGCATGTGTGTGTAGTGTGTAAGAGAGTGCATGTGTGTGTAGGTGTGTATGAGAGTGCATGTGTGTGTATGAGAGTGCATGTGTGTGTAGGTGTGTATGAGAGTGCATGTGTGTGTATGAGAGTGCATGTGTGTGTTTTAAAACACTTGCATCATACATTCAAAATGTGTCTGGCCCTTTGACGGGATGTCAGAATGATGTCATTTCCTCTACATCGCAATCAAAACAGAAGTTTACAGGAACACACGGCGATCTCACAAGAAGTGAATGAACCAACAGGATTGATTTATCCACAGACATAACAGGCTGGCTGGAGAAGAAGTCACATGTCTCGTCTGACAACAATACATCGCCAGACCACCTGGTGGGTCTCTAAAGGAACATTTCACTGATTTATCCTTAATGGAACCGTCTATAGTAGCTTGGCTCTGGGGTAAAACACACAACACAAAGGGTGAGATTATTGGCAATTAAGAGGAAATACTGTAGCAGGGTGCAGCAGATGATAAAAATAAAGCTTCCTCTGGTTCTGACAGCGTATGCTAGCTAGCCAGAGATCAGCCCCTGTGTTAAGCCAGTTCTCAACGTGCAGCGAGGGAAGCGGGGGGATCTCACTAATCTACCTATTAATATTTCATATCCACCTGAGAGGAGCTGGCAGAGGCAGACACACAAAATGGCAAAGTTAGAAAACTATTTTCTCTCCCCCTCTATCTCTCCCCCTCCCTCCCTCCCTCCCTTTCTCCCCCTCTCCCCCTGTCCTGAAACAGCTTCACAGTGGGGCAGGTCAGCTGACCACAGTGGGGCAGGTCAGCTGACCACAGTGGGGCAGGTCAGCTGACCACAGTGCTGGGGGTGCAGCTTGGTTTGCTAAGCTGACTGGATCACATGACCACAGAAGACAGCTATTTATGTCCAATGCACCCCAATGTAGCTTCAAGATCAATTATATCATAATGGGAACTCTATTTCAAGTGTGCATTCATTCCTGAAAGGATGTACATTTACATAGGAGTAAGATCTATTCTTATGCAAACCAGCTGATATCAGCAAGTATGAAAAGGATAAATGATATAACCAGAGCCAGCTTGTAAGTGAAAAAAGATGAAACAGTCTCATTCTGAAAATTCTGAATTCAGAATTCTCATTCTGCCCTGCTCTCCTCCACAGAGCTGCCTCCTCCACAGCCGCTGCCTCCTCCACTGCCCTGCCTCCTCCACTGCCCTGCCTCCTCCACAGAGCTGCCTCCTCCACAGAGCTGCCTCCTC